>NC_069505.1:142924837-143087337 GCF_027579735.1 Bombina bombina | reverse complement strand
TTAACCCCTAATCTGCCAGCCCTAGCATCACCGACACCTACCTACATTTATTAACCCCTAATCTGCCGTCCACAACGTTGCCGCCACTATATTTAATGTATTAACCCCTAAACCTAAGTCTAACCCTAACACCCCCCTAACAAATATAATTACAATAAATCTAAATAAAATTACTACAATTCACTAAATAATTCCTATTTAAAACTAAATACTTACCCATAAAATAAATACTAAATACTTACCCATAAAATAAACCATAAACTAGCTACAATATAATATTAGTTACATTGTAGCTAGCTTAGGGTTTATTTTTATTTTACAGGCAACTTTGTATTTATTTTAACTAGGTACAATAGTTATTAAATAGTTATTAACTATTTAATAACTACCTAGTTAAAATAAAAGACAAATTTACCTGTAAAATAAAACCTAATCTAAGTTACAATTACACCTAACACTACACTATAATTAAATTAATTACCTAAACTAAATACAATTAATTACAATTTAAGAAAAGTATCTAAAGTACGAAACACTAAATTACAGAAAATAAAATAATTACAAGATTATTAAACTAATTACACCTACTCTAATCCCCTTAACAAAATAAAAAAGCCCTCCAAAATAAAAAAAGCCCTCCAAAATAAAAAAAGCCCTACCCTACACTAAATTACAAATAGCCCTTAAAAGGGCCTTTTGCGGGGCATTGCCCCAAAGTAATCAGCTCTTTTACCTGTAAAAAAAAATACAATCCCCGCCCCCAACATTAAAACCCACCACCCACACAACCAACCCTACTCTAAAACCCACCCAAACCCCCCTTAAAAAAAACCTAACACTAACCCCTTGAAGATCACCCTACCGTGAGACGTCTTCACCCAACCGGGCAGAAGTGGTCCTCCAGACGGGCAGAAGTCTTCATCCAAGCAGGGCAGAAGAGATCCTCCAGACGGGCAGAAGTCTTCATCCAGACGGCATCTTCTATCTTCATCCATCCGGCGCGGAGCGGGTCCATCTTCAAGACATCCGACATGGAGCATCCTCTTCAAGCGACGGCCGACGACTGAATGAAGGTTCCTTTAAATGACGTCATCCAAGATGGCGTCCCTTCAATTCCGATTGGCTGATAGAATTCTATCAGCCAATCGGAATTAAGGTAGAAAAAATCCTATTGGCTGATGCAATTAGCCAATAGGATTGAAGTTCAATCCTATTGGCTGATCCAATCAGACCCGCTCTGCGCCAGATGGATGAAGATAGAAGATGCCGTCTGGATGAAGACTTCTGCCCGTCTGGAGGACCTCTTCTGCCTGGTTGAATGAAGACTTCTGCCCGTCTGGAGGACCACTTCTGCCCGGTTGGGTGAAGACATCTAACGGTAGGGTGATCTTCAAGGGGTTAGTGTTATTTTTTTTTTAAGAGGGGATTGGCGGGTTTTAGAGTAGGGTTGGTTGTGTGGGTTGTGGGTTTTAATGTTAGGGGGGAATTGTATTTTTTTTAACAGGTAAAAGATCTGATTACTTGGGGAAATGCCCCGTAAAAGGCAATTTTAAAGGCAATTTGTAATTTAGTGTAGCATAGGGCTTTTTTTATTTTGGGTGGCTTTTTTATTTTGTTAGGGGGATTAGAGTAGGTGTAATTAGTTTAAAAATCTTGTAATTAGTTTATTATTTTCTGTAATTTAGTGGGGGGGGGTTCGTACTTTAGATAATTTTTTAAAATTGTAATTAACTGTATTTAGTTTAGGTAATTAATTTAATTATAGTGTAGTGTTAGGTGTAATTGTAACTTAGGTTAGGTTTTATTTTACAGGTAAATTTGTCTTTATTTTAACTAGGTAGTTATTAAATAGTTAATACATAGTTAAAATAAATACAAAGTTGCCTGTAAAATAAAAATAAACCCTAAGCTAGCTACAATGTAACTATTAGTTATATTGTAGCTATCTTATGGTTTATTTTATAGATAAGTATTTAGATTTAAATATGAATTATTTAGTGAATTGTAGTAATTTTATTTAGATTTATTTAAATTATATTTAAGTTAGGGGGGGTTAGGGTTAGACTTTTTAGGTTTAGGGGTTAATACATTTAATATAGTGGCAGCGACATTGGGGGCGGCAGATTAGGGGTTAATAAATATAATGTAGGGTTCGGCGATGTTGGGAGCAGCAGATTAGGGGTTCATAACAATAATGTAGGTGGTGGCGGTGTCCGGAGCGGCAGATTAGGGGTTAATAATATAATGCAGGTATCGCCGATGTCGGGGGTGGCAGATTAGGGGTTAATAAGTGTAAGATTAGGGGTGTTTAGACTCAGGGTTCATGTTAGGGTGTTAGGTGTAGACATAAAAAGTATTTCCCCATAGAAATCAATGGGGCTGCATTAGGAGCTGAACGATGCTTTTTTGCAGGTGTTAGGTTTTTTTCAGCGGGCTCTCCCTCATTGATGCCTATGGGGAAATCATGCACGAGCATGTTTTACCAGCTCACCTCTAACGTAAGCAGCGCTGGTATTGAAGCGCTCACTTGTTTGCGATTAATGCCGGGTTTGTAGAAACCCGTAATACCAGTGCTGTCTGTAAGTGAGCGGTGAGCTCAAACTGCTTGTTAGCACCGCATCCCTGTTAACGCAAAACTCGTAATCTAGGTGAGAGTTTGCTATACTTCTGCAAGGCGCGTTGCCTGCATTTCTGTATGCAAAGGAGAGACAAGCGCAGTGTAATATAGCATTACATGACATTACAGTTCTGCCACATTTACACTTTGTATTTTGTATTTTAGATTACTTTACTATTCAGATTAAGTTTTATTACATTTAAACTTTGCACTTTCAATTTTGTATTTTATTTTGTATACAACAGTGTATTTAGGATTGTGATTTTACACATTTTGATTATGCTTTTACAGCTTCTGTGTAACGTTAACAAATTAGGATCATACTTTGCATATTTATATATGTATCTTTTACAATTTACACTGCATTTTGTATTACTTCTTTTTAAGAACTGAAAAAACTGACAGTTTAAGTTTGCCTGAGAGCTTCATTATTTTCTATTGGCCTGATAAGCAAAATTCTCTAGAATGGAGAGAAATTATAGTGCAGACTTTACAGACTTTACAGGGGCTGAACTTACTAAATTCTATAAGAAAAGGGACGAAACATGGAAGTCCAAAAGAAATGAGGATGCCTTCCATAAAAAGTAATGAATCCCTCTGGAATACAGAAAGAAAAGTTAGCAGGAGGGCACCTGGGGCTGATATAATGTCCCAGTTTGCAGCAAATACAAATTAAACTGAAATGTTTTCATTACAATTGAACTTGCTTTTTACCTATAGTTTAGTATATATTACTTTTCAGTCAGTTAAATAAGTGTATTGTGAATTTTAAGCAAACTTCACTTTCATACAGCTGGCAAGATAATTCAGTGAGACCAACTTGTTTACAAAGCTTACAAAAAAATCACAAGCATTGTGACAGACACATACCCTGGGAACCACACTGTTTAGCACAGGGAAACCCTTTGTCCCTACCTCTTCCTGGAGCTGTGTTTTATTTTGCAATAGATAAAATACAAAATGCAATGTAATTTGTAAAAGATGCACAAAAATATATAAAGTATCCTGATTTGTTAAAGTAACAAATCAGAATTTCGAAATCACTGCTGGATCTAAATCTATTAAAATATAAAATACAAAGCTTAAATGTAATAATAATGAAAGTACTCAATATAAAGGGTAATGTAATATAAAATGCAAAGCGCAAAGTGTAAATTCAACAAAACTCATTTCATGGAGTGCTATATTGCACTGGGCTTGTCTTGAATTCACATGAAGAAATGCAGGGAATACCCCTATAGACATGTATAGCATGATTTGTATGTCTGGAATCTTGTGAGAGATCTCAGTGCTAGAGGGTTCTGCCCTTTTTCTTTCAGCATTTCGGGAGTTCAGCCCCTGTGAAGTCTGCACTGCAATTTCTCTCCAGGACAATCTTTTATCATCAGGCCCTAGTCAACAGCCTCCCCATCCTATTGAGGTAAGAATGTCTCTCAGAGGGCCTAATGATCAAATACTCACCAGAATTGAGAGCTTTAGGGGCTTTTTTGAGCATTATATTATAATGCATGTGTCTCTACTTCACATTCAGAATTCTGCATAGCTAAACAGCTCTCAAGCTAAAATGTGTCATTCCAAAATTCTTTTTAGAGCGTTTGCAGTACTAACTGTACTAACAAGACTTCTTAGACACTCTTTCCAAAGTGGATAACATCAGATCATCAGACCCTTAGTATATGACTATACTCCTCATATCCTAGTCTAAAGTTGACAACATCAATTTAAAAAATGTTTGAACTGCAACTATTTGATATTAAAAGTAGATTTTTACAAAAATGGTCATTTCAAACTATCAGGTGCACCATCTTAAATTTAATATAGTTTGAACATGTTCAACATTTTAGCAAGTCTGTATTTTCTAAGGACTACATTGAACATCTTTACTGTTATTTTTTTTTTTTTTTTTGCTAAAAATACGTGAGATGTAGGCTTGACAAGATAATTACATATAATACCTTTTTTTCCCCTCCAATCTTAAAGCCGTTGTTAAAAATGGGCAAAAATATCTATGTCTTAAATTTTAAAAGTAAAAAATATCTAGATTCCAAAAGATATACTAAGAGATCTTTATTGAACATTTGTTTTATAATTGGAAAAACTGATTTGGTTAATTAAAAGATATATTTTAGGGACTTAATAAACAAAATAAAATGTTATAAGAACTCAGATATATTCACATCCACAGTATAACAATATCAAGCTGATCTTTGGCTGAGATATGAATTTGCATGAGTTTTATAATATTATATATTCCTTGTGAAAAACACATGCACAGAGGAGCTCTCCGGTTTCATTATCAAACAGCTGTTAACTAGAAAAGTGGATAGAGAAGAGATATTGTTAAAATTTGAGGATGAGAAACATTGTACTGTGCAGGTCCACAGAAAATCCAATGGTAAATGGTAAATGTAAAGTTCTAAATCCACATTCAAGTAAAGCAAATCGCTTTCTGGTAAAACTTAGGCAAAAATGCTGTATATTTTAAGATAAATTCAAGTAATTTTCTTTTATAAATGCAGCATTACAAAAGATTTACAAACAAAGAACATTTAGAACTGTCATTTTCTTAGAACAGATTGTATTGTCTTACATTCCAGTGAAACACAGCCCTTGAAACCCTCTTCAGCGTTTATCTTATCTCTGCTGTGGCCAAATAGGAATAGATATCAATGAGCTCCTAAAAATATGAAGCCATGACTCTGCTGCACGCAGATGGGTCAAGGTTCTAAATTCCACTGTATGAATGCGCTCCAGGCTCTCTGGAGGCAGCGGAAAAAAATAAACATTTTAGATTTAAATTACAGAAGAAAAGAAAAAAACAGAAAAACAGGCAAAAAAATAATAAGAGTGCATTACAAAGTTATTTTCTAATGTGCTCAAACATTTTCTGGGTAAAATGCTCTTTAACTTATTGAAAATGAAAGATAAAAAAAAATGTAGAATCTTTTTGTAGTTAGGTATATAAATGTCAAAAAAGCTATATATAGCAATAGATTTACATTCAAATGTGAAAAGAATGGCATGATTAACAGTGAAAGGGATAGGGATAGGGCTAAGATGCTAAACCATTTATTTTCTTCAGTATACACAAGACAGGAACCTATGAGAGGGACATTAAAACAAGCTAGAACATTCAAGCCTATGCCAGTAACTGGGATATCGCGATAATATCAGGAAAAATACTGGCTAGTATGAAGATAAATCAAACTTAAGATCTAGAATACAACCAATGGTTCTAAGGGAACTTAGTACTGGTGAAGCAGAACCTCCATTCTTAATTTTTCAAAACTCATTTTCTTCAGGCATAGTATCCCAGGAATGGCATACAGTGGATGTGGTACCACTTTTTAAAAAGGGAAGCAGGGCTTATCCAGGAAACTATAGACCAGTAAGCCTGACATTGGTAAAAGGGAAGATACTGGAAGGGAATATAAGGCCTAGATTTGGAGTTTGGCGTTAGCCGTGAAAACCAGCGTTAGAGGCTCCTAAGTTGGTTTTTGGCTAACTCCGGTATTTGGAGTCACTCAAAAAAGGGTCTAACGCTCACTTTTCAGCCGCGACTTTTCCATACCGCAGATCCCCTTACGTAAATTGCGTATCCTATCTTTTCAATGGGATCTTTCTAACTCCGGTATTTAGAGTCGTGTCTGAAGTGAGCGTTAGAAATCTAACGACAAAACTCCAGCCGCAGAAAAAAGTCAGTAGTTAAGAGCTTTTTGGGCTAACGCCGGTTCATAAAGCTCTTAACTACTGTACTCTAAAGTACACTAACACCCATAAACTACCTATGTACCCCTAAACCGAGGTCCCCCCACATCGCCGCCACTCGATTAAAATTTTTTAACCCCTAATCTGCCGACCGCCACCTACGTTATACTTATGTACCCCTAATCTGCTGCCCCTAACACCGCCGACCCCTGTATTATATTTATTAACCCCTAATCTGCCCCCCACAATGTCGCCGCCAGCTACCTACAATAATTAACCCCTAATCTGCCGACCGCAAAGCGCCGCCACCTACATTATAGCTATGTACCCCTAATCTGCTGCCCCTAACACCGCCGACCCCTATATTATATTTATTAACCCCTAATCTGCCCCCCTCAACGTCGCCTCCACCTGCCTACACTTATTAACCCCTAATCTGCCGAGTGGACCGCACCGCTACTATAATAAAGTTATTAACCCCTAATCCGCCTCACTAACCCTATAATAAATAGTATTAACCCCTAATCTGCCCTCCCTAACATCGCCGACACCTAACTTCAATTATTAACCCCTAATCTGCCGACTGGAGCTCACCGCTATTCTAATAAATGTATTAACCCCTAAAGCTAAGTCTGACATTGGTAAAAGGGAAGATACTGGAAGGGAATATAAGGCCTAGATTTGGAGTTTGGCGTTAGCCGTGAAAACCAGCGTTAGAGGCTCCTAAGTTGGTTTTTGGCTAACTCCGGTATTTGGAGTCACTCAAAAAAGGGTCTAACGCTCACTTTTCAGCCGCGACTTTTCCATACCGCAGATCCCCTTACGTAAATTGCGTATCCTATCTTTTCAATGGGATCTTTCTAACTCCGGTATTTAGAGTCGTGTCTGAAGTGAGCGTTAGAAATCTAACGACAAAACTCCAGCCGCAGAAAAAAGTCAGTAGTTAAGAGCTTTTTGGGCTAATGCCGGTTCATAAAGCTCTTAACTACTGTACTCTAAAGTACACTAACACCCATAAACTACCTATGTACCCCTAAACCGAGGTCCCCCCACATCGCCGCCACTCGATTACATTTTTTTAACCCCTAATCTGCCGACTGCCACCTACGTTATACTTATGTACCCCTAATCTGCTGCCCCTAACACCGCCGACCCCTGTATTATATTTATTAACCCCTAATCTGCCCCCCACAACGTTGCCGCCAGCTACCTACAATAATTAACCCCTAATCTGCCGACCGCAAAGCGCCGCCACCTACATTATAGCTATGTACCCCTAATCTGCTGCCCCTAACACCGCCGACCCCTATATTATATTTATTAACCCCTAATCTGCCCCCCTCAACGTCACCTCCACCTGCCTACACTTATTAACCCCTAATCTGCCGAGCGGACCGCACCGCTACTATAATAAAGTTATTAACCCCTAATCCGCCTCACTAACCCTATAATAAATAGTATTAACCCCTAATCTGCCCTCCCTAACATCGCCGACACCTAACTTCAATTATTAACCCCTAATCTGCCGACCGGAGCTCACCGCTATTCTAATAAATGTATTAACCCCTAAAGCTAAGTCTAACCCTAACACTAACACCCCCCTAACTTAAATATAATTTAAATCTAACAAAATTAATTAACTCTTATTAAATAAATTATTCCTATTTAAAGCTAAATACTTACCTGTAAAATAAATCCTAATATAGCTACACTATAAATTATAATTACATTGTAGCTATTTTAGGATTAATATTTATTTTACAGGCAACTTTGTAATTATTTTAACCAGGTACAATAGCTATTAAATAGTTAAGAATTATTTAATAGCTACCTAGTTAAAATAATTACAAAATTACCTGTAAAATAAATCCTAACCTAAGTTACAATTAAACCTAACACTATACTATCATTAAATTAATTAAATAAAATACCTATAATTTCCTACAATTAAACCTAACACTACACTATCAATACATTAATTAAATACAATATCTACAAATAACTACAATGAAATAAACTAACTAAAGTACAAAAAATAAAAAAGAACTAAGTTACAAAAAATAAAAAAATATTTACAAACATAAGAAAAATATTACAACAATTTTAAACTAATTACACCTACTCTAAGCCCCCTAATAAAATAACAAAGACCCCCAAAATAAAAAATGCCCTACCCTATTCTAAATTACTAAAGTTCAAAGCTCTTTTACCTTACCAGCCCTGAACAGGGCCCTTTGCGGGGCATGCCCCAAGAAGTTCAGCTCTTTTGCCTGTAAAAAAAAACATACAATACCCCCCCCAACATTACAACCCACCACCCACATACCCCTAATCTAACCCAAACCCCCCTTAAATAAACCTAACACTAAGCCCCTGAAGATCATCCTACCTTGTCTTCACCTCACCAGGTATCACCGATCCGTCCTGGCTCCAAAATCTTCATCCAACCCAAGCGGGGGCTGGCGATCCATCATCCGGTGGCTGAAGAGGTCCAGAAGAGGCTCCAAAGTCTTCAACCTATCCGGGAAGAAGAGGCGATCCGGACCGGCAACCATCTTGATCCAAGCGGCATCTTCTATCTTCATCCGATGACGACCGGCTCCATCCTGAAGACCTCCACCGCGGACCCATCTTCTTCCGGCGACGTCCAACTGAAGAATGACGGTTCCTTTAAGGGACGTCATCCAAGATGGCGTCCCTCGAATTCCGATTGGCTGATAGGAACCGTCATTCTTCAGTTGGACGTCGCCAGAAGAAGATGGGTCCGCGGTGGAGGTCTTCAGGATGGAGCCGGTCGTCATCGGATGAAGATAGAAGATGCCGCTTGGATCAAGATGGTTGCCGGTCCGAATCGCCTCTTCTTCCCGGATAGGATGAAGACTTTGGAGCCTCTTCTGGACCTCTTCAGCCACCGGATGATGGATCGCCAGCCCCCGCTTGGGTTGGATGAAGATTTTGGAGCCAGGACGGATCGGTGATACCTGGTGAGGTGAAGACAAGGTAGGATGATCTTCAGGGCCTTAGTGTTAGGTTTATTTAAGGGGGGTTTGGGTTAGATTAGGGGTATGTGGGTGGTGGGTTGTAATGTTGGGGGGGGTATTGTATGGTTTTTTTTTTACAGGCAAAAGAGCTGAACTTCTTGGGGCATGCCCCGCAAAGGGCCCTGTTCAGGGCTGGTAAGGTAAAAGAGCTTTGAACTTTAGTAATGTAGAATAGGGTAGGGCATTTTTTATTTTGGGGGTCTTTGTTATTTTATTAGGGGGCTTAGAGTAGGTGTAATTAGTTTAAAATTGTTGTAATATTTTTCTTATGTTTGTAAATATTTTTTTATTTTTTGTAACTTAGTTCTTTTTTATTTTTTGTACTTTAGTTAGTTTATTTCATTGTAGTTATTTGTAGGAATTGTATTTAATTTATTTATTGATAGTGTAGTGTTAGGTTTAATTGTAGGTAATTGTAGGTATTTTATTTAATTAATTTAATGATAGTATAGTGTTAGGTTTAATTCTAACTTAGGTTAGGATTTATTTTACAGGTAATTTGGTAATTATTTTAACTAGGTAACTATTAAATAGTTCTTAACTATTTAATAGCTATTGTACATGGTTAAAATAATTACAAAGTTGCCTGTAAAATAAATATTAATACTAAAATAGCTACAATGTAATTATAATTTATATTGTAGCTATATTAGGATTTATTTTACAGGTAAGTATTTAGCTTTAAATAGGAATAATTTATTTAATAAGAGATAATTAATTTCGTTAGATGTAAATTATATTTAACTTAGGGGGGTGTTAGTGTTAGGGTTAGACTTAGCTTTAGGGGTTAATACATTTATTAGAATAGCGGTGAGCTCCAGTCGGCAGATTAGGGGTTAATAATTGAAGTTAGGTGTCGGCGATGTTAGGGAGGGCAGATTAGGGGTTAATACTATTTATTATAGGGTTAGTGAGGCGGATTAGGGGTTAATAACTTTATTATAGTAGCGCTCTGGTCCGCTCGGCAGATTAGGGGTTAATAAGTGTAGGCAGGTGGAGGCGACGTTGTGGGGGGCAGATTAGGGGTTAATAAATATAATATAGGGGTCGGCGATGTTAGGGCAGCAGATTAGGGGTACATAGGGATAATGTAAGTAGCGGCGGTTTACGGAGCGGCAGATTAGGGGTTAATAATAATATGCAGGGGTCAGCGATAGCGGGGGCGGCAGAATAGGGGTTAATAAGTGTAAGGTTAGGGGTGTTTAGACTCGGGGTACATGTTAGAGTGTTAGGTGCAGACGTAGGAAGTGTTTACGCATAGCAAACAATGGGGCTGCGTTAGGAGCTGAACGCGGCTTTTTTGCAGGTGTTAGGTTTTTTTTCAGCTCAAACAGCCCCATTGTTTCCTATGGGGGAATCGTGCACGAGCACGTTTTTGAGGCTGGCCGCTTGCGTAAGCAACTCTGGTATCGAGAGTTGAAGCTGCGTTAAATATGCTCTACGCTCCTTTTTTGGAGCCTAACGCAGCCTTTATGTGGACTCTCAATACCAGAGTTATTTTTATGGTGCGGCCAGAAAAAAGCCGGCGTTAGCTTTTCGGGTCGTTACCGACAAAACTCCAAATCTAGCCGTAAGTGATTATATCAAAGAGTATATTTGTGAAAAAAAGATTGTGAGTTCAAATCAGCATGGTTGATGAGAAGTAGATCATTTCAAAATAATCAAATTAGATCATATAAGGAAGTAAGCAAGAACATAAATAAAGGTGAATCAGTTGATGTGATATATCTGGATTTTGTAAATGATTTTGATACAGTCCACATGATAGATTATTGTGCAAAAGGGAATGGAATATCTGAAATGTTCACTCATGCATAAATAACTGGATAAAAGACAGGGAGCAACCAGTTGTAGTAAATGGATCAAACTCAGATTGTACAAAAGTAATTAGTGGTGCCCCCCAAGGATCAGTACTGGGTCCTGTTCTAAAGTTTTGTAAGGTGGTTATGTTAGTACAGGATATAATTGCTTTGCAAGGGGAGTTAAAAAAAAAAATTGGTGGGATGGGCTGGTAAATGGCAAATTAAATGTAACACTGGTAAATATAAAGTTCTAAATTTTAAAAGACAGAGGATGAAAAGGATTTAGAAGTTACTAGCATGTATTAAAAGAGGCATACATGCAAGGGATGAAAGCATAATTTTGTAGCCATATAAATCCATTGTAAGACTGCATTGTCCTTTTTATAATTGTTCCCCAGAACAACACTCCATACTCAAGGTGAAGAGTTAGAAAGAGTAAAAAAAAAAAAAAAAAAAAAAAAGGCTAATAATGGAGGATTTCAAATATAAGGAGAGGTTTACCAATCTGGGTCTGTTTTCTATAGAAAAATGCACTTCAGAGGTGATATGATTACTGTATATAAATATATTCAAGAACCATAGACAGGGCTGGTGGAATCACTGTTTATTCCAAGGCGATTGTTCGTGAAAAGAGATTTTAAGGCTAGAGGAAAGGAGATTTAATCTTTAGCAACATAAAAAAAAAATGTTTACTGTGAGAGCAATCAAATTGTGGAACTCCTTGCCTAAGGAGGTAGTGAAAGCCAATACCTCAGATAAGGTAAAAAATATCTTAAAAACAGAATTCATGGATATGGTTGCTTGTATTAAATTTGTTAGCTTTCTAATTGTATTAATTTAAGTTCAATTGACAGTTCATTTATTGTAAATCAGGTAGGGTCTGCATAGGTTGAACTTGATGGACTTCCTTCTTCTTTCAACCTCATCTACTAGATTACTGATTCTGACCTTAGACCTGAGCATATGGCTGACAAGGTCTTTTAAGGCAACAAATATGCTTTGAAGATAGTCCAACATCAACATAAGACTGATGATATGCAGGTCCAAGGGTGTGATCTGTGGTCTGACGTGGGGCCATGGGATCTAATTTGAGGTCTGATCGATACCTCTTATGTTTATGCCCATAACAATGTGGTTGTCTAGTATTTGTGTAGATGACAGCTGGCAATCCGAGATCAGGGGTGAGATAATGACATTGCATTTCTTGATTATTATTGTAGAAAACTTTTTTAATTCACACAAAACTACTTGTTGTTTAAATGTCAACATAAAAACAAATAAGTATCCAATGAAGGTTACAATTAATAGATGCAAACGCATCCTTTGACTTCTCATACCGGAAAGCTTCTTCAAAATTTACCAGCTCCTGGAGAGATAGACAAACTATATATCAATCTTGGCTCCAAACAGCTAGGATGTAATATGGTTGGGTGTTTATGTTTTGAGTTTAGAGGCAACATTAACTCAAAGCTGCCCACTTTGCTGGATCGTCATGACTTAGAAGCCCTGCTATCCTACTCACAGCTTTCATTTCAGCATAAATATCCAGGTTTCCAGCTAGAAACATGGAATCCCCATAGTCTGCACCACCACCGATTATAGCCCTGGAAGGCCTCTTTGAAATGTTGGGAGGTTGGTGGCTTAGTGAAGGAGATCCTAGGGCAGAGTCATGCCTAATCACACTTCATGGGCAGGCTGATTTAGGTTTATTATAAGAGCCTGGATTTCTAGTGGAATAACAGCAGGCGGAGCTCTTAAACAGTGACAATCACACAAAGTGTGAAACACTTGGGAGCTCTGGGAAGGGTGTCACACAGTTCCTGTACAAACCTTGTACTGGTTCAGCCATAGAATATTCAATTAAGAACAAGGACCAGACAACATAACTGGAGGGCTGTACAGTAGCCTTCAGTCATTCGTTAACACCAGTTGTCTTACCTAAGCCCTGAATAATTTTAAGAAATATTTTATAAAATCTGGTAGGGGTGAACATATTAAATATGAAATCTTTGTTTAGATTTGTCATTTTAAGATATTTACAATTTGGTGACAAAAACATTTGAACCAATACAAAGCCAAGAGTTTTTTTTGTTATTTTACTTAAGCAGATTTCTTGCATCTAAGGGATAAGGTGCACTGTAGACAGAGTTACTTTGTGTAAAAATCAACATCATGCTTGTTTCACACTCCCTAGAGAGGCCAAAAATCAAATTATGTAACCTGAAAATGCTACAGATCAATAGCTGGTTACAGGTTACTAGGTTACAGACTTTGCCTTTTGGTTTCCCTAGGAAGTGTGAAACAAAGCACACTTTTTACTCAATACCAAGAGATGTTCAATGTTCCAGAGCACTGAATTTTCTTTCCTCCATGAATTAGTGGTATCCCTTCCTATTTGTTTTATACTGTTCAGCCACTTATCTGCTTCCCTCTGTGTTTCCGATATTCTTTAAAGTTTGCAGCCAGCCATTACTGTAAATAAATGCTGAGAAACGGCATGTGCCCTAAACTGCATGTAAACTGTTTACCATAATTTGTATATTCTAACTACTCAGCTTTCGCAATTATGTCATCTCTGAAATTTAGAATGAGGTCTCAATTGTACACATTAGAACAGACCGTTTCCTGCTGAAATGTTTTATGTTAGTGGATTAAAAACAATTTTTTTCACAATATTAGCTCAATTTTTGTACTAGAACTTTTTATTTTAATGTTCAAATATAAATTAAAACTAATACTGTAGTATTGGTTGTGTATCTTAGTAATCCACGATGGGTGATAAGTAAAGCTGTCTTTGCTTTACTGATGGACAGGAAAATTAAAACACATTTTCATTCAGTACTAGAATTTTAAAATGCCTTATTTTAGATAAAACAAAAAAATGCCATTTTTAGTTATATGATACCCTAGAAACATGGATAGCTGAAACTCTTTTCATCAATACCCCTGTACCCTTTTTATTATTTAGCTTTGTGCTCAACATTTTCACCCAATTTTGTTACTTTAAAATGTTGTAGTACAACTATCACCACAAAGTAACCAGGTTTAGATACAGTATCTCCCCCCAAATCAGGTGCTGACATATACTGTGTACTGTGGGTGCACAATTTGTCCCGTTCAACTAATAGGGGTTCATTTATTGGTGCTTGCTTTTCAGGCAATTAAGGGGTGAAATTACTGCAACAAATGTGTCATGCAACAGTTATTTAACCCCTTGATAATAAGATGTGCTCAAGACAATAACGTGTTATATCAGTGATTGATGGGTGTTTTGGTTAATCAAAGGGACAGCAATGTCAAATTTAAGAGCATGCAATTCTAAACAACTTTCCAGTTTACTTTCCAAATTACTTCTATTGTAAAATTAGCTTTATTCTCTTGGTAGCTTTGTTGAAAAGTAGATTCAGGAGCAGCAATGCACTAGTAGCTAGCTGAATACATCTAGTAAGCCAACGACAAAAGGCATATATGTGCAACCACCAATCACCTGCAAGCTCCCAGTAGTGCATTTATGCTCTCAAATCTACCTAAAGGATACCAAGCGAAAAAAACAAATTTTATAACTAAATATAATTTGAAAGTCTTTAAAATTGACATGCTCTGTCTAAAGCATGAACATTTATTTTTTGCTTACTGTCCCTTTAATGCTTTAAGCACAGGTGTCAAGTCCTACAAATAAAGAGTGTGGGAACTCACAAAGACTTTCATCCCCAACAATTAAAAAAAAAAAAAAAAATCTGAAAATAAATCAGTTTCCGAATCTATTTTTTATTCATATTCAGAATTTTTAATTGTTCTAATCTAAACCACAGCCAATCAGATTGAGCTCGCATTCTATTGGCTGTTCCGATCAGCCAATAGAATGCAAGCTCAATCTGATTGGCTGATTGGATCAGCCAATCGGATTTTTCCTACCTTAATTCCGATTGGCTGATAGAATCCTATCAGCCAATCGGAATTCGAGGGACGCCATCTTGGATGACGTCATTTAAAGGAACCTTCATTCAGACTTAGGACGTCAGAAGACGAGGATGGATCCGCGCCGGAGGTCTTCAAGATGGAGCCGCTCGTCATCGGATGAAGATAGAAGATTCCGCTTGGATGAAGATGGTTGCCGGTCCGGATCTCCTCTTCTGCCCGGATAGGATGAAGACTTTGGAGCCTCTTCTGGATATCTTCTTGCCGCTTGATAGAAGACTTCAGCCGGATGATGGATCTCCAGCCCCCGCTTGGGCTTGGATGAAGATTTCGGAGCCTGGACGGATCGGTTATACCCGGTGTGGTGAAGATAAGGTAGGAAGATCTTCAGGGGCTTAGTGTTAGGTTGATTTAAGGGGGGTTTGGGTTAGATTAGGGGTATGTGGGTGGTGGGTTGTAATGTTGGGGGGGGTATTGTATGTTTTTTTTTACAGGCAAAAGAGCTGAATTCTTTGGGGCATACCCCGCAAAAGGCCCTTTTAAGGGCTGGTAAGGTAAAAGAGCTTTTCTATTTTAATTTTAGAATAGGGTAGGGCATTTTTTTATTTTGGGGGGCTTTGTTATTTTATTAGGGGGCTTAGAGTAGGTGTAATTAGCTTAAAATTGATGTAATATTTGTATTATGTTTGTAATTAATTTTTTAATTTTTTGTACTTTAGTTAGTTTATTTATTTGTAGGTATTTTATTTAATTTATTTATTGATAGTGTAGTGTTAGATTTAATTGTAGGTATTTTATTTAATTAATTTATTGATAGTGTAGTGTTAGGTTTAATTGTAACTTAGGTTAGGATTTATTTTACAGGTAATTTTGTTATTATTTAACTAGGTAATTATTAAATAGTTAATAACTCTTTAATAGCTATTGTACCTAGTTAAAATAAATACAAAGTTGTCTGTAAAATAAATATTAATCCTAAAATAGCTATAATATAATTATAATTTATATTGTAGCTATATTAGGGTTTATTTTACAGGTAAGTATTTAGCTTTAAATAGGAATAATTTATTTAATAAGAGTTAATTTATTTCGTTAGATTTAAATTATATTTAACTTAGGGGGGTGTTAATGTTAGGGTTAGACTTAGCTTTAGGGGTTAATACATTTATTATAGTAGCGGCGAGGTCCGGTCGGCAGATTAGGGGTTAATACTTGAAGTTAGGTGTCAGCGATGTTAGGGAGGGCAGATTAGGGGTTAATACTATTTATTATAGGGTTAGTGAGGTGGATTAGGGGTTAATACATTTATTATAGTAGCGGTGAGTTCCGGTCGGAAGATTAGGGGTTAATTATTGTAGGTAGCTGGCGGTGACGTTGTGGGGGGCAGATTAGGGGTTAATAAATATAATATAGGGGTCGGCGGTGTTAGGGGCAGCAGATTAGGGGTACATAGGTATAATGTAGGTTGCGACGGTGTATGGAGCGGCAGATTAGGGGTTAAAAAAATATGCAGGGGTCAGCGATAGCGGGGTCGGCAGATTAGGGGTTAATAAGTGTAAGGTTAGGGGTGTTTAGACTCGGGGTACTTGTTAGAGTGTTAGGTGCAGACTTAGAAACTGTTTCCCCAGAGGAAACAATGGGGCTGCGTTAGGAGCTGAACGCTGCTTTTTTGCAGGTGTTAGGTTTTTTTTCAGCTCAAACTGCCCCATTGTTTCCTATGGGGGAATCGTGCACAAGCACGTTTTTGAAGCTGGCCGCGTCCGTAAGCACCGCTGGTATTGAGAGTTGCAGTGGCGGTAAATATGCTATACGCTCCCTTTTTGGAGCCTAACGCAGCCCTTCTGTGAACTCTAAATACCAGCGGTATTTAAAAGGTGCGGGGGAAAAAAAGCCAGCGTTAGCTACGCAGGTCGTTACCGACAAAACTCTAAATCTAGCCGACTGTATTTATATGTATATAATCTATACACTTTGGTTAATGAAAGCAAATTAAATCCAATGAAGGGATGAATGGTTGCCTTTGGGCCTGAGACACCTCCTCTGTCACAGAGTCTAAACTCAAGCCAGAACCTGGTTCCTGTACTTCAGAATATATTTCGAGGAAGACTTCACCTTTGCACCTGTTTACAAGTTTGTTTCCTGCCTTGTGCAATTCCTGCACTTCAGTTATTACCAGGACAAAGACTTTACCATTAAGCCTGTTACCTGTTTACAAGTTTGTTTCCTGCCTTGTGCAATTCCTGCACTTCAGTTATTACCAGGACAAAGACTTTACCATTAAACCTGCTACCTGTTTACAAGTTTGTTTCCTGCTTTGTAAAAATCCTGCACTTCAGTTATTACCAAGAGAAAGACTGTCCTTTTGAATCTGCATATCTGCTTACTTGTTTGTTCCTTTCCACTCCTGGTCTATGTGGACATAACATACCTGAATAGTACATATTTAAAATACCCTGCAAGTATATGCTCAAAGGGCTCCATGTACTAAGCAGTCAGCGAGCTACCCGCAAAAAATTTTGCGTCAAAACTCGCACACTGATATGTACAAAGCCGTCAACTATGTTCAAACCCGCATATTTAAAATTGCGAGCATACTTATCCACCAAACCTCGCTACCTATCCATTTTTCACTGTAAATAGACACATTTGACCACCAACTCACTATAAACGAATGTACTAAAAAATCTATTTATCAGCTCGCTACATTTTCCACTCGCACCTTTTAGGTGGCAGGTAAGGTACAAAACCATAGGAAAGTTAATGTAGACGCCAGTCTAGACATATATAAAAGGCAGCGGTTGTATGTGAGAAGATGGTGTGCGCTAGAAAAAGAGATATTAAACACCTCTCTAATAAACAATATCCCCAGGTATTGTCTAAATAGGAAAAGATGCAAAGTAAAAAACTGAGGTATAGAGAGGGCACCAAAGGCTAAAAATATCAACACTTCCAAAAGTTAATAATATAACAATTATTTAATTTAAAATACAACAAATAAAATTAATATTGAGGGACATCTGCCTAAAAACACATAAATAGGATATTAGATCTGAAATACCTGACATACAGTCACAAAGTGTACAAAAATCTAATATAGGTATGATGCAAAATTGTACTTAATATTGTCCGTAATATGGAACCTATACTATGTATAGATACAAATATATGTCACAGCGATAAATTCAGAAAGTTTGTTGCCAATGTCATTCCTATTTTAGTAGTAAACAATGTCACAGCTTGGAAAATTTGTTGCCAATATCATTCCAATTGGAGGAAAACTTAATGTGGACTTGATTTTACTCAGACATCTGATGGTAAATTTAAAAACAATGGGTGCTCTTAGTGGAAGCACATTGCCGTTCGAAAATAAAGGAGAGAAATGGTACCTGTGTCTCTATGAGTGTTTCCAACTTGCAAGCAGGTACTTTACCCTTCTCTTGTGGCGGGTGTATCACCCGGTCTTTCGATGAGACGCTTACACTCCTACACGGAGTTTCTTGTTAGACGAGTACCACATGACCGACGGTGTCTGACGTCACGGCTTGCCTCCGTCTCAATGGAATAGACGGGTATTACTTCTTCGGTGCGATCAATTGTTCCCAGTAGTCAGATGTAGAAAAAAGATGATAACCTGCACTTAGTGCTTATGCACGCAGGAGAAGACTGTTAAGGGGCAAATGAAAACCCTCCAGCTTGTAATGCAAAAGTGATTGTAATGTGAAAATTTGTCAAATAATAACCCCGGTTATAGAACACAGTTCTTGAGTAGCAAATAAGTGTTGGAGTAGACAATAAAATATCATAATGCTATATAGTCAACGCGTTTCGCCCTTCTCTGGGCTTTATCAAGATGTTTATGGCATGTGGTATATTCCTTATAAACAATATCTTTGGTGGTGATTGGTGGAAACTTAATTGGCATTTCTTTTGTCCATCTTAATTAAGGTGGAATTGGCTTTTCTCCTTAGTAAGGTGGTATTAATTGTGTTCTTGTTCTGTTTTTATATTAATACCATAGTATATATTTATATTTTGAATATTCTCATAAATTATTATGTGGCATTCGACTTGCATCCTTATATGTCTAATTTCCTTTATTTAACCTCTTAAGGACATATGACAGAATTTTTCAGTCATAAAACAATTGAGCAAACTGAAAGCTGCGTCCTTAAAGGGTTAATTTGAGTTTGATAGGTATAACTTGATTCTTCATAGTTGGATTAAAAAACATTTTTGTATACACTTTTTAAAACCATTGTAATTGATTCTATGTTTATTTAAGACCATAGGAAATAAAAACAAAAATTTTTAACACAATTTTTTTCATTTTTAATCTAAGGAGGAGTCCAAGTACATATATTCTATTATATAAAATATTCCCAAATTGTTACATGTTTTAATTCAGATGAAAGGAGGGTGTTTAGCATGTTTATTCAAATAGAAAAGGAAAGAGGTCCAATTCTGAGTTAAGACCCCTAGGAAATAGAGTATCAAATCTATAGATCAATTCTGCTTCTTTTTGAGCAGAGTTTTTTCTATGTTACCCCCTCTCCAGTGTCCCTTAATTATATGGATGCTCCAATAGCATAGCTCTTTAGTGTTGCAATGGTGTACTTCCTTAAAGTGTTTATAGAGTGAAGTATCTTCCCTTTCTTTTTCTATACTTAACAGGTGTTCCCTTATTCTGTCTTTGAGACATCTTTTAGTTTCTCCAAAATAAAACAGGTTACAAGAACATTTTAGTACATAAATCACATTTTTATGTGTACATCTAATAATTTCTTTTATTGTAAAATTAACAGTTGGATTATTTATTTTTAGATTCTTAATTTTGGAGCTGTGTTTGCAAGCTTTGCATGTGTATCACGGGAAGTATCCAGATATTTTTCCTCCCTCCATGCCTATTTGCCGTTTTGTTTTTCTCTTGAGTTTAAGTTAACTTGGAGCCAAAATAGTTTTAAAGTTCTTTGCTCTTTTAAAAATGAAAGTGGATTTATCTGCCAACATTTCCCCTATGATATTATACTCTTTTAATATATGCCAATTCTTTTTAATTATTTTTTTGATAATGTTGTGATCGGCACTGTAATCAGTTATAAATGGGACTTTAAGTACATTTTCATTCTCTATGTTTTTTGTTTTATATTTCAATAGGTTGCCCCTGTCTGTGGTTCTCGCTTTATTGATTGCTGTCTCAATATTTTTTTCTTCATAACCTCTGATGTAATATCAGCATTGTACTTACATTGTTGATTTCAGTAGCTATGGAGACACTTCTGTATTTGTTTATTCTCCGTGTGATGCAAATCCGGTCTAGAAGACAGAATACTGGAAATGTCTCTAATCGATTGCTTAGAAGAAGGAGAGTTCATATCCCCCGTGTATTCCTTCCACGGGTTGGTTTGCACAGCCTTTCTGACCGAGAGATCATACAAAGATTCCAGCTTGATCGCGAATCCATATTACACCTGTATCGAGAGATTGAAGATTATTTGGAGTCGATGACGGCTCATTCACGAGCTATTCTGGGACTATTGAAACTATTAGCTGCATTGCATTTTATGGAAACAGGCTCCTTTCAGGTGGTTTCTGGTGTCATTATTGGAATGAGTCAATCAGCTTTTTCACGTCACTTATCAAAAGTCATAGAGGCTATGATGGTTATTTTTCCTCAATATGTTTGCTTACCATCTACCCCAGAAGAATGGCAATCTATTAAGTCAAATTTCTGTAGGATGGCTGGGATGCCCAATGTCCTAGGGCCATAGACTGTACCCATGTTGCAGTAAGACCACTTCAAGCTTGTGAGGAGATCTATAGGAATAGAAAGCATTTCCATTCCTTGAATGTTCAGATGGTCTGTGACCCCAACATGAGGATAATCAGTGTACGTTCAAACTACCCAGGCTTATGTCATGATTCTTACATCTTAAGGCAGACTGGCTTATACCGGAAGTTCGAGGATGGAGATATGCCCGAAGGATGGCTTCTAGCTAAGCATAACAGGCATCTAATTTGTCTTTTTTAATTTCCATGAACATAAATTGCGTCAAATTTGTCCACTGTAATTAAACTGTAATGTGTTGTATATTTTTAATTTGTATCGTATTAGTTATCAATCTTTATTATTATTTTTAGATTAATATTTATATTTATTTTATGTCCTATAAGGAGATGGAGGGTACTCATGTACAGAATGGCTGTTGACTCCCTATAACAACCCACACACCAGAAATCAAGTATGTTTCAATGAAGCACATCGATCTACCAGGGGGATAATTGAAAGGACGTTCGGTTTTTTGAAAATGCAGTTTTGATGTCTTGATCGTTCTGGCGGCGCTATGCAGTATGCACCTGAGAAAGTCACAAGAATTATATTGGTTTGCTGCATACTGCACAATATAGCGATTAAAAGAGGCTGCCCATTAGAGGAAGAAAATACCATACATGTTGATCATTGTGCCGAAGAAATATGTATAGAACAACCTAATAGCCGTGGTGTGGCAACAAGGGACATGGTTTCAGAACAATATTTTGATGAATACATGTTATGTCCTAAGTTGATTAATAAAAAAATAATTTGCTTTATTAAAGTTTCATTGACTCTTTATTTTGTTTATTTAAAATATAATATGATGTAAGAGAACATCTTAAAGACAAAAAATTATCGTTTCTCATTCTTTTCCCACGACTACTATGACATTTCTGACACCTTGCATGTCATGTTTTAATAACTGGCCATACAATTCTACTGACATTTAAGTGCATTAGCTTAGTCGCGGCAAACGAGGCATCAAATTTATCGATATTCCGCCACTGCTCGCGGCGAGCTAGTCATGTTCTATTTCTGGGTTGATTCTTAGTACATAGTGATAGCGTACACCATTTCGCCCGCGGCGAGTTTATCCACGTCTACAATGTCGGATTAATTTACGGCTTAGTACATGGAGCCCAAAGTATTTTGTTATTTAAATAAATCTGTTATCTTTTCAATCTATATGGCTTCTACTAATCTTCATTTAAAGCAACTGTTCCAGACAATGAGGCTCTCACAAAATATCACGAGACAGAACATTTTCTTTAACAAATTCAGTCTCTGGTATTTTATTAATGCAAAATAACATATGGTATCCTTGGTTCTTTGTTCTATAATTAACATAAATCTGTTTGTTTATCATCAGAGTCTATGGTGTTAAATAAGTCAGTAAGCAAATAAATTACATAAATTACATTGGCTTTAGTAGCATATTTATTCAATATTGTTGTGAACGTGTCTTTTGATTCAGTTAATAAACTATTTTCATCCTTAGTGTATTTAAGATCAAGAAAATGTCAGCTCCGTCCTCATATGGTTTTATCAATATCAACACTAAATTTCTATATTTTCTGTTAGTTTGGTTTCTCTGATTTACAACATATATACTGATACTAATATTGATAATTGTGAATAATAGTGAACATCTGTGAGACAAGCTAGCATGTGGGATCAAAAGCAATGCTCAAACTTGAAAATCAAAACATTAAAAACATTCCCCATACGATCTTGATGATTCTGTCACTAAAAACATACAGCATTTGTAATAAATATTAAAGGGACATGAAACCCGAATTTTTTTCTTTCATGATTTAGAAGGAACATGCAATTTTAAACAACTTTCTAATTGTATTCTCTACTTGAATCCTGAAATAATTTTTTGGGGTTTAGTGTCCCTTTAAGGTTTTACATTGCTCATGGACAAAATCTTGAAAACTATTTGCAATATCCTGATAGGTTTTAATATTATATAGTCACAATGCACACTAAAACCATTATGTCCTTGATCACAATCTGATGTGATTTGCTCCCAAAAAAGCTTTTTGCTATCCAATGGTTACAATACTATATTGCTTCTTTAAGTTAAAGGGATACTGAACTCAATTTTTTTTCTTTCATGATTCAGATTAGAGCATGCAATTTTAAGCAAATTTCTAATTTACTCCTATTATCAATTTTTCTTCCTTCTCTTGGTATCTTTATTTTGAAAAAGCAGTAATGTATTTTTGGTTCAGCAGTAACTCTTTTCAAAATAGAAACCGGTTTCTCCCAAAACTGATGGATATTATTCACACCTCTTAAAGGGACAGGAAACCACAAAGATTTAATTCATGATTCAGACAGAACATACTATTTTAAACATCTTTAAAATGTACCTGTATTATCAAAATTGCTTCATTCACTTGTTATCCTTGACTAAAGAAACAGCATTGCACTAATGGCAGATAGCTGAACACATCTTAGCCAATTACAAGAGACAAATGTATGCAGGCGCCAATCACCAGCTAGCTACCACTAGTGTAGGATATGTCCATATTCATTTTCAACAATAGTTAGCAAGAGAACAAAGCACATTTCAAAAAATAGAAGTGATTTTAAAACTTAAATAATTTAAAAGATGACATGCTCTATCTGATTTTTGCAAGTTTAATTTTGACTTTCCTATCCCTTTAAAGGGACAGGCAAGTCCAAAAAAAACTTTCATGGTTCAAATAGGGCATTTAATTTTAAACAACGTTCCAATTTACTTTTATCACCAATTTTGCTTTGTTCTCTAGGTATTCTTAGTTGAAAGCTAAACCTAGGAGGTTCATATGCTAATTTCTTATACCTTGAATACTGTCTCTAATCTAAATGCATTTTGATAGTTTTTCACCATTAGAGGGCATTAGTTCACGTGTTTCATATAAATAACATTGAGCTCATGCACGTGAATTTACCATGGAGACAGCTCTGATTGGCTAAAGTGCAAGTCTTTCAAAAGAACTGAAATATGGGGGCAGTCTGCTGAGGCTTAGATACAAGGTCATTACAGAGGTAAAACTTGTATAATTATAACTGTGTTGGTTATGCAAAACTGGGGAATTGGTAATTAAGGGATTATCTATCTTTTAAAACAACAACAATTCTGGTGTTGACTGTCCCTTTAAGGTTTCAGTAAAGGTCTATCCAAGCAACCCCTGTGTTCACTGTGCAAGGCAAATACTCGGGTATTGTCAGAATCAGAATCCATCCTCAACACTGATTAACCATATGAATACCATAGGCATCTTGGCATGATTGGTATACTTCTATAGTCACCTCTTGATGCCAACATCTACCAATGGCGTGTTCTTATATTTTATTTTGAATATTTGATTAAAAGTCACACTTGCACTGTTGTGATTATCACTAACAGTACTGTCATTATTATAATTGCGTTTTAAAAGGGGATCGCTTAATCTAGACTTTCACAGAAACCTATTTTCGCACCACTACCAAACCATCTAAAAGCATCCTTTTGGTTGTCAGGACGGTCAGATTGTGCACAATTTTTCTATCACTGTATGGTCGCTTTCAAATTATTACAAGTTTTGTTTTTGACAATATTTCTTTTTAGTGTTTGCCCCCTTTCCATTTTGGTGTAAACAAGATTGTGACCATTTGTTTCTATGTAAAGAACTTATATTATCTTTGAATACTGTACTGCATTAAACCATAAATTGGGAAAATGCTGCTTTGCTATATTGTATCTGTTTAGGGGCCCCTTAAACATGATTGCGCCTTTGTCAACTTATTTTTATAGGGGACGCACCTACATGCATACTAAGTCCAAACTCGTTCATGAGAGTGTGCTTCAAAGTGCCTGTGTCTGTTATTAAACTCACGGTCAAAAATGCTTGTTCCAGTTTACACATTAAATAATATAAACAAAAGAACTTAAAAGGCACTCAACTGAATAAGTTTAGACCTAGTGTGCCTGAAGGCATGTCCCTTAAAAAAAACGGCAACAAAGGAGCAATCTTGTTTAGGGTATTCTAAGTAGATACATTATCGCAAACCTATATATTTTTATTTGTCTTAAAATGACAATGTGACATTTTTAAAAGGAAAAAGTGAGTGATAAACTGTTTTACAGAAATGCTGTTAAAATCCTTATAAGAATCCACAGGAGCAGCAGAACTGTAGAAAAATAAGTTATTTTATTGGCACCAAAGTAAAAGTCACATCACCACAACATTTCGGGTGATACCCCCTTAATCATGTGGATATAAAATGTGCACAAAACACTGCAATTTATACACAGGTACCCGTCTATAAATTGCAGTGTTTTGTTCGTATTTTATATCCACATGATTAAGGGGTAACACCCGAAATGTTGTGATGATGTGGCTTTTACTTTGGTGTGAATAAAATAACATTTTATTACAGTGCTGCTGCTCCTGTGGATTCTTTGGGGTATTTGGGGATACAGTCTCCCCAGCATTATGCACGTATATACAGGTGTGTTTGACTGCTTTTATGTGAATTGGTTTAAAAAACTTTTGCCATTGTCCTAAAAATTGTAGTATTCATGGGAAATAATAGTCCAAATAAACAAATTTTTTCACACCTAGAATTACCTTAAAAACTCTGGATTTTGTTATAAAACTTATACATTTTATTGTACATTCTACTGAATACTTGCATTATGATTTTATTTTCATGATTCTGGCTTGCATTGGAATTTTTGTATAAGGCTTATATTGTTCCATAGTCTCTTGGTGCCATAATTTTTTTTTATTTAAGCTGTATATATAAGACGAAGCATACACATCAAAGTGATAAAACTATGAAAAAGTGTGTAAAGAAGACCAAGTAGATGTCTTACAAATCTGATCAATAGAACCCTCTTTACGAAAAACCCAAGAAGCAGTAAGGCATTCAGGGAGAGTTTTCATTCAACCAAATAAGCCTTAAGTGAAGCTGCTAAAGTAACAGCCGTAGTAAGGCCCCTAAAAATGGACAAAAAGAGAAGAAAAAAAGTCGGAAATCTTCTGTGGCTTCAACATAATATTTGGGAGCTCTTACACCATCCAGATTGTGGAAAAGATGATACCTAGAATTATTAGGAGCTGGAAAATAAAAGAAGGAATCACAATATCCTGATTGATTGTATCTGTATACACTACTTTAGGAAGAAAAGAACAGCTAGTGTGAAGCACAGCCTTATCCTAACGAAAAATCAGAAAAGGAGGTTTGCATGACAAAACTGAAACTCAGAAACCCTTCTAGTTGAAGAAATAGCTAGAAGAAAAACAACCTTCCAGGATAAAAAAATGAAGGTCAAGACCATGCATTGGCTCAAAATGTGGTGTTTGAAGAACCCTCAAAACCAGATAAAGTTCTATGAAGGAGAAACTGGGTGAATACCTGGTTTAATTCTAATCACAGCCTTAAAGGGACAGTCAAGTCAAAATTAAACTTTCATGATTCAGATGGAGCACTCAATTTTAAACCACTTTCCAATTTACTTCTATTAACAAAGTGTGCACAGTCTTTTTATATTTAGACTTTTTGAGCCACCAGTCACTACTGCGCACGTGCAAGAATTTACAGAATATATAGTTAAATCTGTGATTGGCTGATGGCTATCACATGATACAGGAAGAGTGGAACTAGACATAACTGAAATTTGTCAGAAAAAAAATCTACTATTCATTTGACATTAAGAGTAAGTGCTATTGCATTGTCTTTTTATCATGCATTTGTTAATTATCCAAATCTACTGTATTTACTGGTCCTTTAACAAAGGCCTAAAAGTAAGGAATATAAGGAATTTTCTTATGAAACAAACAGAAAGGGCCAAGATGTTACCCTTTAGTGAAGCTTTATCTAGACCTTCCTGCGGGAACCTAATAACTCTAGAAATTCTTAAAGAGCTCCAATGACAACCTTTGCTAGTGCACAATGCAAAAAAGGATTTACAAACCTTATGATCAATACATCTGGTAATCTAGTCTGAATCTCAGGGTATCAATAACTTTGCAAGAAAATCCCTCTCTGAGAAGGAATTAAACATTCAATCACCATGCTGTCAGATTCGGGATCTTGATAAGGAAAGTGCCTTGAGAGAGAAGATCCTTTCTTAAAGGGAGCCTTCAAGGTGGTACAAAGGCATCTGAAACAGATCTGCATATCAAATCCTGTGAGGCCATGCCAGGGCAATCAGAATTCCTGAGGCTTGTTCCTGCTTGACTCTGACTATCAGACTAGATAGCAACACAAATAAAGGAAAGACGTAATGCAAGTTGAACGACCAAGGAACCACTAGGGTATCTTTCAGACTTGCCAGAGGGTCCCAAGACTTCGCATAATTCTGAGGCAGTTTGTGATTCAAATAAGAAGCCATGAGATCTATCTCTGGCAGACCCCAACATCTCACGATTTGGTAAAAAAAAATCTGATTCAGATACCATTTCCCTTGGTGAAGAGACTGGTGACTGGCGTCTGAGAAAGTCTGCCTTCCAATTGTTCACACCTGCAATGTGGATGGCAGAAATGATTGCTCTATGCTGATGATTGCTGTGAATCTCAGTAAAGATCTGTTTCTGAGGTCAGACCAACTCTGGAGAGCCCTTAAGACTGCACAAAGTTCCAGAATATTTATTGGTAACCTCGCCTCTTGAGGAGACTGAACTCCCTACACTCTCCGAGACCACCAGACTGCTAAAGTCAAAAGCCTGAAGGTAACAAGAAGAAGGTTAGTGCAGATGACTGTTTATAACTTAGAAGCAACTTCTGAGCATGCTAAGCTTACCGCGCTAAATTCAAAGCAACAGTAACCTAAAAAAACAAAGTATTGTAAAAGGGCCTAAATTGCTATAAACTGCTAATATAAAGTGTATGATATATAAATATATGTCCCATACTATGTAAAGCTTGTGAACATGTTAATACTAATAGCCGGTGGACTATGAAAGTTCTTTCCTTTCAGCACCTCCAGCCACTGTGCTTACCTCAACTGCAGCAACTTGCTTCCAGTAAATGAGCCCATTCATGGTAGTGTGGGCATGATGCCATGGATCTAAGTTAGCAACAGCGTCTACAACCAAGTGGATTTGTGGACAAGTCCACATTTCACCTGGGAGGCCTGTGACATTTCTTACTGAGAAATACCTTTTTACTGCCTGACTGAGAACTCCTTGTCTACTCCTCTGAATGACAGGTTAATGTCTCAGATCGGTAAGAGGATCTCCTTTCAACAATGAGTAGATCTTGCACTTTATTCATCATTAAGGAGGCAAAAGAAAATGACTGAGGATCATGGGAAGTGGGAGGGATTTAAATCTCCAGAGTTTTAAGGTGTCTTTTGCCTCCTCCTAGTGGTCAGGAGGGGGATATTCCCACATGTGATGACTCTGAGTCATCTGATGTAAGAAAATGTTGCATTATATGATTGTGTTTACTATTGATTATGAATGTATTTAAAGCATCAAGCAGGGGTTTATCGAGTTAGCCCTTAAAGGGACAGTAAAGTCATAATTAGACATTCAAGATTCAGACAGAGGAAGGGATTTTAAACAACTTTCCATTTTACATCTATTAATTAATTTGCTTCCTTCTCTTGTTATCCTTTGTTTAAGAGTTTATCTAGGTAAGCTCAGGAGTAGCAGAGCACCTGGGTACTAGCTGCTGATTGGTGGCTGCATATATATGCCTATTATCATTGGCTTACCCCATGTGTTTATTTAGCAACCAGTGCATTGCTGCTCCGTCAACAAATGATAGAGAATGAAGCAAATTTGATAATAGAAATAAACTGGAAAGTTGTTTAAAATAGTATGCCCTATCTGAATCATGAAAGAAAAATTTTGGGTTTCATGTAAAGCTCAGCTATACTCATACATAAAGGGTTAAACTAACTTAGTAATTAACTATATGAAAATATATATTAAAACTTGCTGGTTACCAAGATACAATGTCTCTAGGGAAGTGTCTCATTGTATGTGTGAAACACATCAGGTGTCAGTATCAGAGGTGTCCCCAATTTTTAACCATCTAATTTAAAAAAACTAAACCCTCTACATTACTCATGTTGCCTTTTTGTTTTTGCTTTTTTGGGGTTTTTTTTTTTTACTGTGGTTAAAACAAAAGTCTTTCAATCAAATTCTTGCAAATAACAAACTTAATATTTTTAGGGTTTACTTTGCTCCTTCATGGAGTATTTTTACAATGTTCCCAAATGTATTTTTCCATTGCATTACTGAAGAAAAAGAGAGACAAGTAGATAGAGTTAGTTGGAGACAGAGAAATACTGTGTGTGTCTGCATATATATCTATCTATTCATCTACACATACATATATAAATTCATATCTATGCAGGGGTGGGAAATTGTCACTATAGCTTTCTAGTCAGGGGCTAACCCATTTACTAGACCACTCAATGTTAAAGATAGGAAAAAGCAAAATGTTTTACGCACTCGTTCTTAATCATCTGGGACTAGTAGAAATTTCAAACCCTGTGTGTAGATAAATGATAGATAGATAGATAGATAGATAGATAGATAGATAGATAGATAGATAGATAGATATGATGCTGTGATTTATTCTGTATGTGATGCTGTTGTCGCTCTTTTTTATGATGGAACTCACCGACAAGCAGATGTGGGTACTTTTGTAGCGCCTTTTAAAGTGAATGGTTTCTCTGACTAAGATTTTCACACAATACGCTTACAATAAGTCTGGAGGGGGGGTGAAAAATGCAGTGCCTATTGTTTCCTGAAACAATATACACGCCAGAGAAAAAGCAACAACATGTGCTTGTTATTTTTGATGTTTTTGACTACTGGGTTTACATATTTCACAAGTATTTCAAGCAGATTTGATAATAAACTTGTTTTTGAATACCACTACATGTGTTCAAGAGATTCAGCAGTATTTGTAGGTCTTCTGCATGACTTTAAAGTCAAAACTAGGATTTATTTCACTGTAAGAGCAATCAAATTGTGAAACTCATTGCCTAAGGAGGTAGTAAATGCCAATATCTTAGATACATTTTATAATATATAGGGAATCACACATTAATAATATGTACATCATTGTGAATAACAGCATGATAAATTATATTTAATTTAAAAACCATCCATGGATAGGGTTGCCACCTCAGCCATGTTTTCCTGGACACTTATGGATTACACATGCTGCAGGGTGTGCAGGGAGGAACATGTATTGTGTTTCTGGACAGCACTATTCATATTCCCCCCTGCAGCATGTATAACTTATAAGCAGGGCCGTCTTTAATACTGACTGGGCCCTGGGCAAACATTTCCTTGCCCCCGCCCATGCATATTCACTCTCCACCCCAACACCCCAAAAAACAACTAAATCAATTTTTTTTATTTTATTTTTTTAAAATGATTAGACCAGCAGTGGATCATCCACTGTTGGGCTAATCATTTTCAAAAAAATATGAAATAAATTGCAATATGTGAAACTGGACCTAAGCAGTACTAATAAGTAAATAAATATATAAATTCCTCCACTGTGGATTCATTTAAAATATTTACTAATTAATTAAATGTTGGTTTTTAATTTATTTATATTTTGTTTAAGTACATAAATATTTAATGCAATGCACGGCATTGCATAGTAAAAATCAGTGTCGGACCTAATGTCTACAGGGCCCTGGTATAAGAATGTTGGGCCCCCCTAAAAGCATCTCACCAGTTTTGGGATATTCACTACATATTTATTGTTTAGACAGCCACTGTACAGCAAAATTACCACTTTCATGAATACCAAGGGAATGCTACCAAACTCCCCTAACCCATATACACACACACTATCCAGAGCATACACATATACATGAACACACACTACAGAGCATACACATATACATGAACACACACTACAGAGCATACACATATACCTGTACACACAAACACACACTACAGAGCACACACATATACCTGTACACACAAACACACACTACAGAGCATACACATATACCTGTACACACAAACACACACTACAGAGCATACACATATACCTGTACACACAAACACACACTACAGAGCACACACAAATTAATGTACACACTCCAATACATAATCCAATATTAAAAATACAATGTATGTGTGCCTCAAGATGGAAGAGAGCAGTGTCTGCAGCTGCACAGATGTTCAAATCCTCACATGCCTGCCGCTCCAGCTTTCTGCTGCATGCGCCTACAGTATGCCCTACCCTGAATAATCCCCACCGCCAGAGCAGTTACCTGGTAAAAGTGGTAACCCCAGCAGAACCTTTTCTTATACAGTATGATTGGTTGGATGCCGAGTTAGGGCTTAGCATTCAGTGCTGCACAGTGCACACCTAAAACAGCACATGGCAGTAGCTTGGCATGTCACATGATCCCAGCTCAGTCTGGCACAGTTTCCCACAAATAAATATAAGCAGAGAACTTTTGACTGTGACAGTATTAGGACTGACATCAGCAGTCTGGCATGAACCAAAAAAAAAAAAAAAAAAAATTTTTTTTTTTTTTTGGACTCTTGGGCCCCAAAACAAAGACTGGGCCCTGGGCAGCTGCCCCTTTTGCCCTGTGTTAAAGACGGTCCTGCTTATAAGTGTTCTGTATTTTAAGGGACGGGTGGCAACCCTATCCATGGACCCCAAAAGCCCCAGATCCTGCAGGATAGTTTTTATCACTCATCCAAGTACTAGCAACCCACCTCCCCAATCCTTGTGCCTCTGTAAGATTTCTCACCACTGTGTTGAAGCCATATTTAGAAATTCTGAGCTGTTTTTATGCAAACAATTATAGTTTTTTTTTTTGGTTTATGTGCTACCCACACAAATGCTATGCTGTTTTTTATTTGTTTTATTTGCAGATTAGAATCCAAAAAATGTCAGAAAAACATTCATTCAGAATGAAAAACAAAGTTATTTCAATCCTTGTGAGAACTCCCAAAGGGAAAAAAAGTGATACATAAAAATCTTTGCAGTGAAATATCTCAAACTAACCATTTAAAAAAGCATATTCATATAATAAATGGAAGAGTATATATAATAAGTACATGTAATGTTAAAAAAGTAAGAAGGATAATATAGGTACATAAAATTGTGTGAAGGGTAATATAAATAACAGTGACAGGGAGAAGGCTGAGGTACTAAGCCAGTTCTTTTCTTCAGTATTCACAAGAGAGGAACCAATGGGAAATACTTTGAAACAAACTAGAAAACACAAGCCCATACAATTAAAGTGAATGTAAATTTTGGTGCTTAAGTGCCCGGTTTTTAAAAATTCAATTAAAAATAGGGGCACTTTAATTCCTAAAAATTTACATTTCACTCATGTTGAGAAAATAACTTACCTTTTAAACTTGACAGCCGCTCCAGCTTCCTCCACCCGTTGCAAAGCCTCTTCCTGGGTATAAAATGAGGAATCCGGCTTCCTCCAATCACGGCGTTGAATTAGACACTGATTCCCCCAGGGGGGAAGCCGTGATTGGAGGATGACCTATCCATCGTTTCTGACGTCAGAAATGGCTTGCAACGACCAGAGGTAGCTGGAGCTGCTGTGAAGATTAAAAGGTAAGTTTTTTTTCTCAACAGGAGTGAAATGTAAATTTTGATAAATTAAAGTGCCCCTGTTTTTAATCGAATTTTTAAAAACAGGGCACTTTAGCATCAAAATTGACATTCACTTTAACTGGGTTATCAGGAAAAAAACTGGATAATATTAAGGTAAATAAAACTCCAGGTCCATATGGAATACACCAAAGGGTTTTACGGGAATTTAGCCCTGTTATAGACAAACCTCTACTCTTCATTTTTCAAGACATTATCCTCAGGCATAGTACACTAGGACTGGCATAAAGATGATGTGGGGAACATAAAAGGGGAACAGGGATGATCCAGGAAACTATAGACCAGTCAGTCTGACATTAATAGTGGGGAAGATACTTGAAGGGATTATAAAGGATTATTAGGTATTATATTGAGTATATTCATGTAAACAAGATTATGAGGTCAAATCAGCATGGTTTCATGAGAAATAGATAATGTCAAACTAATATAATTATATTCTACGAGGAAGAAAGTGAAAATATAAAGGTGAATCAGTTGATGTGATATACTTGGATTTTGCAAAGGCGTTTGATACAGTGCCACATGAGAGATGAATGTACAAAATGAAGGGACTGGAAATAGCTGAAAATGTTAGCTCATGGATAAATAACTGGATAATAGACAGGGAGCAATGAATATTGGTAAACAGGTCATACTCAGATTGGACAAAGGTAATTAGTGGAGTCTCCCAGGGATCAGTACTGGGCCCTGTTCTTTTTAATATTTTTATTAATGATTTGGCGCAAGGAATAAATAGCAATATCTCTATTTTTTGCACATGATACACAGTTGTGTAAGGTTATTAGGTCAGTGCAGAAAGAAATTGCTTTACAAGGGGATCTGCAAAAATTTGAAGAATGGGAAGGTAAATGGAAAATTAGAATTAAAGGGACAGTCAAATCCAAAAAAACTTTCATGATTTAAATAGGGACTGTAATTTTAAACAACTTTCCAGTTTACATAATACAGGAGGAGTGGAAATAGACATAACTTTTAAATTTGTCAGAAAAAAATTACTACTCATTTGAAGTTCAGACTATGGGGCTTATCTATCAAGCTCCGAATGGAGCTTGAGGCCCGTGTTTCTGGCGAGCCTGCAGGCTCTCTTCTCTTGGCTTTCTTCTCTTGGTATTTTTAGTTGAAAGCTAAACCTAGGAGGTTCATACGCTAATTTCTTAGACCTTGACTACTGCCTCTAATCTGAATGCATTTTGACCACTAGAGGGGATTAGTTCATGTGTTTCATATAGATAACATTGAGCTCATGTACGTGAAGTTACCCTGGAGTAAGCACTGATTGGCTAAAATGCAAGTTCGTCAAAAGAACTGAAATAAGGGGGCAGTTTGCCGAAGCATAGATACAAGGTAACACAGAGGTAAAAAGTGTATTTCTATAACAGTGTTGGATATGCGAAATTGGGGAATGGGTAATAAAGGGATTATCTTTCTTTCTAAACAACAAAAATTCTGGTCAAAAAAGAAAGAAAGGGGGCGCCCTAAGTGTAAGAGAAGAGATGTGACCAAATAATTCTATACTTATATAGCTAAATATTAAAGATTAATATTAACAAATCTAAATAATACTAAAGTGATAAATCAAAGTGATATACTGTATAAACCAGTATCAATGTGGTTTAAGAGTGATAAATCATACAATGTGCGATGTTATACAGTGTTAATCAATAACAATGTGATACAGAGTAATACAAATAATAAACAATCAAAACAAACACAGTGATAATAAAGTGAAAGTCTCTATTGAGATGGGAGGCAGCTATCTGTGATGATCCAGGCCAGGATCCAGGAGCGGCAATCTATGAAGAGAAAAGACAGAAGCGCCACATGGCCCAATATTGTTTGATCCGGAATTAATAGATCTTAAAGTAATGAGTAAACTCACGTTTAGTAGAGCACCTCAGTTAGTGCTATATATACGGTCTGGGATCTATTCGGTCACCCAGAAGACCAACTTCCTGCACAGGAGCTGATGTCTGTATAGGCAGAAGGGAAACACAGGTGCCAATATGGCCTAGTATTGCTGGTGCAAAGGTGTCAATACAAGCAAAGAGAAGAATAATACTCACAAAGTGTAAAGCACCTCTTGTGGTGCTATAGAGGCATGAAGGGGTCAATTCAGTCACCCAACAGACTTGTGGCCAGACATCCAAGTGGATTCAGAGGTGCAAAAGGATCCCACAATTGGTCCAAAAAAGGAAATATTCCTCAGGAGAAGGATAAAAGATATATATCCCATATATATCTTTTATCCTTCTCCTGAGGATGGTTATACCTCTATGTTGTTTTCATAACTAGCACTGTTTGTGTGTTTTATTCACGTTATGTGTAGAATCCAGTGTCTTCTTGTGTACTGCCATTGCAACCGGCCCATGCTCAACACTCTGTACAAATAAACTCATTTTTGATACTTCATTTTGAGAGTGTTACTAATATTTAAACTTTAAAAGAGTGTTGATTTCCAGACATTATTATATTTCACTATATCTCTCTTTTTCTGAATTATTAGATGTTATATATATATATATATATATATATATATATATATTTATATATATATATATATATATATATATACACACACACTGTACATAACTAGTATAACCATAGCTAAGTTTACATTATGTATATATTTACACATTTTTAAGAATTGGAATTCACTAACAATGACAGAACTGAGAGAATACTTCCAAATGACAGATGAAGGGTAAGTGCCAACTTTTGAGCTGGAAACAGAGATGCAGAAAGTGGGGAAAAAAATAATTATGTTTAAAAGGACCACAAGACTTCCAAGTTACCTCCCTAGTTAGGAATTATTCAAAACTACTTATGGTCATGGACAGACATTGGAGTCATAAAAAAACTTTATACTAGAAAGCTCTCAATATGGATGTGAGCTAACCACGACTGATGTTATTGGCAATTGCTATAATATTGGTGGGGGATATGGCTGATCTGCTGGATGGCAATTACTGGAATTCAGGTGGAATGGCTTTGTGCGTGGGAAAATTATTAGAATGAAAAATAATTAATATTTAAGAAAAAAAAAGAAGATGGAGGGGAGGAAGACAAACAGTGATGTAAGTCCATCTGAAGGAATTAGGAAAACTATAACAAAGAGACAGGTAAAGGGAAGAAAATATATTAAATATAAGAGAGAATTTTTAATTTTTAGATGTTCTTTTTTAATATATTTTAATTCCACTATTTCAAGCCAAGACTATACCAACCTTTGCTGGCTTTAGAATGGAAGCATCTTCCTCTGAGCAGCGCACAGTCAGTGGCGCATTTAGGTTTTGTGCTGCCCTAGGCACTCAAAATTCTGCTGCCCCCCACACACAAGTTTTAGGACATTTTTGGTCACATATTTTTGGTCAGAGACTGTTGCTTTATGCTGCTCCTGCTCAGTCTCTAAGGCAATTTTTGTTAGGACAACACTTGGGACAAATTCTGCAATCAGCATACAGTGAGCATGTGCATGCTGCCTTATTCCCTGGCCCCTGCCCCTTCTATATAATTACATTAACCTTAATTAAATAAATTAATAAAAAGACAGTCGTACAACCATGCAGAGTGCCAAGCTAGTCTGCATAAAATATGCTATAAGGAAAATGCGGGGGGGGGGGGTGCAATTAGCTGAATCAATATAGCATACACATATCACAATACAAAGTAGTACACATGGTGGGCATCACATGAGGTTTGCCTTTGCCTTAACTAGCTTTATGAAAGAGAATACATGCAGACATTGCATGACTTAGTAAATTAGTATAAAAACATTTTTACCAGCATTTTTGTGGTGCTATTTAGAATTTGTCTCAAACTAATTTAAAAATAAAGTATGCAGCAAAATAGAAGCAATAATCTGATGTCTCTTCGGTTGTTGTAGTCACTGTGCTTTCTAGCATATAAGGAACTTTGGTTGAGATGACAATAGAATCAATGTAGATAATATCTTGATAAACTGTCAGGTTCTTCTTGTCATAATCAGTATGTTAACAGTATGGTGGTGCAGGTCAGATCATTGGGATCACAAATAATGTGTTACCTTCCAATCCAGCTGTGTTCTGCATGGACATGTGTACAGAGGTGCTGCTTCAGTACTACAGTTCAGTGGTGTATAGGGTCACGTGACTCACATGACCATAGAGGGACTACTTGGCACAGAGAGAGCACACAATAATCCCTCTAAGGAGCTCCCATAGCTCCACCGTCCAGTCCAGAGACTCCAGTCCAGACTCATATTTGAGTCTACTAGTGCACTGTACCCGGTAAGACCCACAACCAGTTTAACCTGAGGAGTGGACTCGCAAATCAGAGGGATATCGTTAGCTAGGGCCAGCCCCAGCCAGACTCTTAACACCTGCTCCGCACTGGTGTCGGCCCAGGCAGGAACTGCAGCTACATAGGAACTGTAGCTGTGGTCCTACCTTGAGAGAGCAGACATCGACTGGGCTGGCAGGGCCACTTCTTGATGTGACAGTTATGTCAGAAGGTGGGGAGCGGACTCGCAGTGCGAGAATCAGCCAAGACCAGCTGTAGATTCTAACAGCTGATCCGTACATAGGAAGTGTAGCTTTGGTCCTACCTTAAGGGAGCAGACAGTGGCTGGGCTGGCAGGGCCAGATGTTATAGTGTCATTGTGAGTGTGTGCGGCGCGCAGTCCCAGCACACGGAGCCCTAAAACAACTATACACAGAGACTAAGTTATACACAACACAGCCTGAAAAAGTGCCCCCCCCCCAAATTTGCCGCCCTAGGCACGGGCCTTGTTGGCCTAGGCCTTAATACGCCCCTGTGCGCAACGTGCGTAGGGAGATTGTAATTTAACTCCTCCTCTGTCGGTTTTCACTGATGTTCAGCCAGGCACTGTTGGGAGTTGCGGCGTGACGGGGGGGGTCACCATCAGAGGAGATTAATTCCTGCTTGATGTGTCAAGGACCACCAACATCTTTTCGCGGACCACCAGTGGCCCACGAACCACTGGTTGGCGACCCCTGCTCTTTCTGAATCATGAAAGTTTAATATTGACTTGAGTGTCCCTTTAAACTATGAGGAGAGGTTAGCCAAACTGGGTCTCTTTTCTCTAGAAAAAAGGAGCTTGAGAGGTGACATGATTTCTTTATATAAATATATTCAAGGCCTATATACAGAGAAGCTCTGTTTATTCCAAGAAAATTGTTTGTGACAAGAGGTCACAATTTAAGGCTAGAGGAAATGAGATTTAATCTCAAGAAAAATAAATGTGTTTTTTTTTTCACTATAAGAACAATCAAATTGTGGAACTTATTACCTAAGAAGGTAGTAAATGCCAACACCTTAGATACATTTAAAATGGTTTAGATACATTTATGGTTAGAAACAGAATTCAGGGATATGATTGCTTGTGTTAAATGGGTCACCTTTTTATTGGGATTAATTTAAGATCAACTGGAGCTTTAATTGTAAATGTATTAGGTTGAACTTGATTGACTTCTGGTTTTTTTCAACCTCATATACTATGTTGCTATGTTTGCATAAATATTAATAAGCACAAAATAATCCATAAAGTGCATGTATAAAGTGGAAAGCAATACACAATGCCAACATATTCCGTCTCTCTTATAAAAGTAAGTTGCTGTTAAAGTGAAGGTCAATTTTGATGAATTAGTGCCCGGTTTTTAATAATCCTATTAAAAACAAGGGCACTTTAATTCATTAAAATTGGCATTTTGGCAGCCGCTCCAGCACTTCCTCCGCCCGTTGCAAGCCGTCTTCGCGGGTCCAAAATGACGAATCCGGCTTCCTCCAATCACGGCGTTGCATCAGGCCAAGATTCCCCCGGGGGGGGAAGCCGTGATTGGAGGAAGCCGGATTAGTCATTTCTGACAACTGCAGAGGCTTCCAACGGCCGGAGGAATCGCTGGAGCGGCGGCCAGGATTAAAAGGTACGTTTTTGAAGAAAACGAGTGAAATGTCAATTTTGATTAAAGTGCTCTTGTTTTTAATAGGATTATTAAAAACCGGGCACTAATTCATCAAAATTGACCTTCACTTTAAAGTAAGGAATGCATTGCTTTTGAATATTGGTAACTACTTTATTTATACTAATTGTGTTTTATTGTAGTGAGTGAGAGTGAGAGAAAGCGAGAGAGAGAGAGAGACAGACAGACAGACAGATAGATATATTTAAAACTGTTAACAGCAGGGTGCTAATATTACAATTACATGTAACTTTTACATTTAAAATCTTATTTTTATTCACACCTCCCAAAGTGGGAGGGATTTAAATCTCCAGAGTTTTAAGGTGTCTTTTGCCTCTTCCTAGTGGTCAGGAGGGGAATATTCCCACATGTAATGACTCGGAGTCTCACCATCTGATGTAAGAAAATGTTGCATGAAATAATTGTGTTTACTATTGATTATGAATGTATTTAAAGCATCAAGCAGGGGTTTATCGAGTTAGCCCTTAAAGGGTCAGTAAAGTCATAATTAGACATTTAAGATTGAAGTGAAGGTCAATTTTGATGAATTAGTGCCCGGTTTTTAATAATCCTATTAAAATCAAGGGCACTTTAATTCATTAAAATTGGCATTTTGGCAGCCGCTCCAGCACTTCCTCTGCCCGTTGCAAGCCTTCTTTGCGGGTCCAAAATGACGAATCCGGCTTCCTCCAATCACGGCGTTGCATCAGGCCAAGATTCCCCCGGGGGGGAAGCCGTGATTGGAGGAAGCCGGATTAGTCATTTCTGACAACTGCAGAGGCTTCCAACGGCCGGAGGAATCGCTGGAGCAGCGGCCAGGATTAAAAGGTACGTTTTTGAAGAAAACGAGTGAAATGTCAATTTTGATTAAAGTGCTCTTGTTTTTAATAGGATTATTAAAAACCGGGCACTAATTCATCAAAATTGACCTTCACTTTAAAGTAAGGAATGCATTGCTTTTGAATATTGGTAACTACTTTATTTATACTAATTGTGTTTTATTGTAGTGAGTGAGAGAAACAAGGGAGAGAGAGAGAGAGAGAGAGAGAGAGAGAGGGAGAGAGAGAGAGAGAGAGAGAGAAAGAGAGAGAGAGAGAGAGAAAGAGAGAGAGAGAGAGAGAGAGAGAGAGAGAGACCGACAGACATACAGAGATAGATAGATAGATAGATAGATAGATAGATAGATAGATAGATTTAAAACTGTTAACAGCAGGGTGCTAGTATTACAATTACATGTAACTTTTACATTTAAAATCCTTTTTTTATTCACACCTCCCAAATGGTGAAATTCAGAACCCTGACCTTCACAAATAAAGCACAGTGCTGGTCTTATATTTGCAAATTCTAATTAATATCTATCCCTAATTGGCCAAATCAAAGGCGATTATTAAAAAAAAATCCTTAGAGGCTTTTCAGGGTGTGTACTTGAACTGCAAAACAATATCAATTGTGCTAACAAAGTAAACATTTTTATATACAGGACATCTTATATTTAAAGGGACTTGAAACCCATTTTTTTTTTCTTTCATAATTCAGATAGAGTATGCAATTTTAAAAAATTTTACAATTTACTTCTAATCCGTTATGTTCTCTTAATATTTTTTGTTTGAAAGGATACCTGGGTAGGCACCGGAGCTGCTGATTGGTGGCTGAAAATATATGCCTCATGTTTTTGACTCACGCAATGTGTTCAGCTAGCTCCCAGTAGTGCATTTCTGTTTCTTCATCACAGGATACCAAGTGTATGAAGCAACAAACATAACAGAAGTAAATTGGAAAGTTGTTTAAAATTGTATTCTCTATCTGAATCATGAAAGAAAAATGTTGTGTTTTATGTCCTTTTAAGCATCTTCAGTCATATCTTGACAATTCTTACCGATCTCTTATACCAATTTAAATGATGAAGCCTACAGATTTATTTTTTTTTCTAAACATTGGAAAACATGATTACAGGAAATATTAAATCTGACCATTTTTCAGTTTATTTTTTATATGGATCTTCTCTTAAATTTAGGGAAAAAGGAAATGGTAAAGAATGGATTAATTCTTTTTTGTGAACTGCTCTTTAAGTACCTGTTTGTTCTTTGAAAAAACAAATAAAAATTAATTTAAAAAAAAAAAAAAAAAATCTGACCATTAGTGTTCTAAGCTGTCACAAAGTCAACCATCTCAGCCAGGGATAAAACTGCAGGGGTTTCAGAGGTCTCATCTGGGCCCTGCAATTAGTAATGGCATCATATCTAGCCCCTCTGCATGTCCCCTTACAATCCCAGCTCACAGGTTAAAGAAAGTGTAGGGATTGGCCTTTACAATATGGTGGCAAGGTTTCCAAGATGGCCGACACAGTGTAGCTCTACAGAAAAACCTGCCTACAAATTCTGCACAGAAAACTTGCACATATTGTCTGGCACAGACTAACCAATGAGAAAGGATATTCATTTAGAAGTAGCTCTTAATTCTCTTAAAGGACCAATCAACACAGTAGATTTGCATAATCAACAAATGCAAGATAACAAGACAATGCAATAGCACTTAGTCTGAACTTCAAATGAGTAGTGGATTTTTTTTTCTGACAATTTTAAAAGTTATGTCTATTTCCACTCCCCCTGTACCATGTGACAGCCATCAGCCAATCACAAATGCATAAACACTTATTCTTGCACGTGCTCAGTAGGAGCTGGTGATTCAAAAAGTTTAAATATAAAAAGATTGTGCACATTTAGTTAATGGAAGTAAATTGGAAAGTTGTTTAAAATTGCATGCTCTATCTGAATAATAAAAATTTAATTTTGATTGAGTGTCCCTTTAAGTAGCTGCTGGCTCAGCTTCTGCTGATTGCAAACAGCCAGAGAGGGTGCTATTGAAATGGAGTGTGGGGCATCCAGAGCCTTTGCCCTGGAGCCCGGAAAGCTCTAATTACACCTGATCTCAGCTTCCAAAAATATGCTCATAATACTCAGTCACACATTACTCGAGGAAGCTCCAGTAACGGGTAGAAGGGCTAAGACGTCTGTATAAATTAGCAACCAAAGATCACTGTTATTTTGAGTCAGCTTTCACAGAAGCACAACATGATTCTGGCAACAAGCAGAGGCATGTGAAAATTAGAAATGCTCCCAAAGCAGATGTCATTATTTCAATTAGGCCAAGGATTCTAAGATTCTGCAGCTTTTACAACAATCATAACACTGAAAAAAAAGTTCAACACTTTAATCATGTAATTGCACTGATTCTATAAAAATAAAGAAGTCTAAATATAATTGTTATATTTTTACAGTTGTCCTAAAATAATTAAACAAAAAATTGGCTTTTTGGTACCAGCATAAAATTGAACAAAAAAATGACAATACATTCTAAAACAACAATTACAAAAAGTACGTGCTCTAATTACAATCGTCTGGAGTTGCTGTGTTCCTTGTTCAGAGAGGAATTGCCTGGTATTTTGGCGCTAGACTGACCGTAATAGACGGGATCAGACTGATATACTACTCTGTAAATAAACATTAATGGGCAAAAATAAACTGGACTCCGGTGGTAAATCACCATAGAACAGGCTAACAATGGTATTGAGCTGGTTGTTCGTTCCTGCGAGTGTGCTTCTCTATGTGTGTATTTAGTCTCCCTAAGGGAAAAAGTATTCCTTGCTCAGTGTGCTTAGAGGAATATGGCTACACCTCACTGACAAGGCCCAATGAAGTTTGAAACGATCATCTGGGGTTGCTGTGTTCCTTGTTCAGAGAGGAATTGCCTGGTATTTCGGTGCTGGACTGACCGTAATAGGCGGGATCAGACTGATATGCTACAGGAAAGTTCTACTCTGTGAAATGCATTACTGGGCTAAAAAGTAGCTGCACCCAAGTGGTAAATCGCCATAGAACAGGCTAACAATAGTATTGAGCTGGTTGTTCGTTCCTGTGAGTGTGCTTCTCTCTGTAAGTATTTAGTCTCCCTAAGGGAAAAAGGGGCAACCAGACGTGGACTCCTTGCTCAGTGTGCTTAAAGAAATATGGCTACACCTCACTGATGAGACCCAATGAAGGCTGAAACGATCATCTGGGGATGCTGTGAACCTTGTTCAGAGAGGAATTGCCTGGTATTTTGGCGCTGGACTGACCATAATTGGCAGGATCAGACTGATATGCTACAGGAAAGTTCTACTCTGTGAAATGCATTACTGGGCTAAAAAGAAGCTGCACCCAGGTGGTAAATCATCATAGAACTGGCTAACAAGTTATTGAGCTGGTTGCTTGTTCCTGTCAGTGCACTTCTCTCATGTATTAATTTCATGTGCAATCCCCACAATGGGGTTTAGCACATAGATAAAATTGCACAGAAGGAAAAATGTATCATGATTGCAGGCATAAAAGGTTCACAAGTAGAGCACTTCTGATGCTGCATTGAGTAGTGAAATATAAAGGACCCCTAAATACAGTAGAGTTGAATAATTGACAAATGTTAGCAGTTCATTATACCTAAGCACTGTGAAAGTGTATCTAAGTGGGACTTTTGTGGAATAACATCTGCAACCGCACTTTGTTGGAAATGGATCACTACTTTACTACTCTACTCATCCTGCGTGCCTTGTGCACTAAAGAGTGGATGTGGTGATTTACTATGGCTAATAACCTCGGGACAACACTTCTTTCTTCTACACAGCTGACTGGTATGACTTATCAGCCACACACGTCTGAGCGGAACACCGAGTAGGACACCTGCAAGGTACACTGGTAAGATCCAGAAACAACCCCTACAATATCCTTTGGGAGTAAGGTACTGTACCAGTGTTTGGTGACTTTGAATCATATGGAGGATACAGAGAAACCCCCTGGGGATTAGCACTCTGTCTGGACTGCATTTACATATGGGTGGAAGCCCGACCATCTTTCAAAATTCAGAGAGTGCTTCTTTTAATTTCTCATGGAGGGTGTGCACACCGTGTACATTAGGAATGAATTCTCTGTTTTTATTCATGTTGGCCATCTACAGTATATATGTGTTCATATATAATATAGCTCTCTTCCTATGCATATACCTTAAATTGCCTTAATCTGAACCATATAATGTACTTTTTGTTTTAATCTGAACCATATAAAACATTTTAGGATAAACTGTTCCTTTAGATTATATTGAAGATGTCCGATCTGCTATACTTTTATAGATTTTGAATAGTCACAATATGTGCTTTTAATAAATTGTGTGATTTTATCACCTTCTACTGGGATATTTTTCCTGTTGTAGTATCTTTGGCTATCTTTTAGCGCCCTTACTTTTATTTTGTGTCTTTTAAAAGTATATTAATATACCAGTGTTGGTTATTCAAAAATGGGGAATGTGTAATAAAGGGATTATCTATCTTTTTAAACAATATAAATTCTGGAGTAGACTGTCCCTTTAATGAAAAATCCCTGATCAGAAGCTATACTGTGGCAGAAAGTAAGAACGCTAAAATTATATGCAATTTGACAAATGTCAAGCAGTAATAACTTGAAATACATTTTGTTAAAATCTATACTAATGGCTCCATATTCATGTATTCACAGTATAAGCTGGCGCTTCACACATAAATGACAATGATAATACATAGTGTGTTGCTACAAAAATATCTCTTAAAAAGTTTTGGAGAAAGCATATAATCATATATTGATAGAGCAATGGCTTCATAAGCTCAGTTCCTTGGGAGATGATCACAAATTCTATATGTCAGTATTTTTTTTTAAAGTATTATCTGCCTCTTATTTTCCTTCTCTAGAAAGTATTTCAAATTATATAGTTCTATGCAACTACTATTGAGGGGCTCACACATTCATCTAGCTTACATTGCCATGTGTCCATTATAGTTGAAAGAAAATGTTTGGGTTTTTATCTATCCTTCAAAACCAGTTTAGTAGTCATGCAATTGCATATTTTCTTTTGATGATAGCTTAGAAACTTTCAAAGTGTGACACGCAGATTCAAATTCCTAAGCAACAGAAAGCAAAGCAAACTTGTGGAGCAAATATATACTGTTTGTGTATGTATGTATATATATATATATATAGGGAGCTAGCTGGTGATTAGTGTGACACATTTGTCTCTTGTCATTAGCTCATCAGATGAGTTCAGATGATATAGAGATGACTTTAAAGGGAGATGAAACCCCATTTTTTTTATTTAATGATTCAGACAGAACATACAATTTTAAACAACTTTCAAATTTACTTCTATTATCTAATTTGCTTCATTCTCTTTGTGTCCTTTGTTGAAGGAGCAGTATTGCACTACCAGGAGCTAGATGAAAGCCAATGACAAGTGGCATATATGTGCAGCCACCAATCAGCAGGTTCTGAGCCTGAGTATATTTTTTAACAAAGGATACAAAAAGAGAATACAACAAATTAGATAATAGAAATGAATTGGAAAGTTCTTGCATGCTCTATATGAATCATGCAAGAAAAATTGTGGGTTTCATGTTCCTTTAACCATCCATTTATTCCATTTGTAGGGGTTAAACACATACAATTAAAACATTTTCGATTTTGCACTTGTATGTCCCTTTAGCTATATGACAGTTAATGGGTTAAATTAATACTGTCATAATCAAACAAATTCCAAGGAAACCAATTTTTATGATCATTAGATATGTGCATGATCGAAAAATTTGTTTCGGTTCGGATTGATTCGGATGTTTTCGAATTTCAGTTCGGATCGATTCGAATTCGGCAAAATTTGAATGAATTTGTTTCGGATTTATTCGGATTCGAATAAATTCAGCTGAATTCGGTTCGATTCGGTTCCGAAATTTGGAGTTTCGGTATGTGTTAGGTGGGATATGCTGTGTATTAGACTAGTATTATGTACTGTATATTAGGTGTAACTCATAGCAGAGTGATATAACCTAAAACCTAATATACTGTACAATACTAGTGTAATACACGGCCATCCGAATCTACCGAATAAAGTCAGTAGTTAAGAGCTTTATGGGCTAACGCCGGAATATAAAGCTCTTAAAGGGACACTCAATCAAAATTAAACTCTCATTATTCAGATAGAGCATGCCATTTTAAACAACTTTCCAATTTACTTCCATTAACAAAATGTGCACAGTCTTTGTATATTTAAACTTTTGTAGTCACCAGCTCCTACTGAGCATGTGCAAGAATAAGTGTGTATGCATTTGTGAATGGCTGGTGGTTGTCACATGGTACGTGTATGCATTTGTGATTGGCTGATGGCTGTCATATGGTACAGGGGGAGTGGAAATAGACATAACTTTTCAAATTGTCAGAAAAAAAAATCTACTACTCATTTGAAGCTCAGACTAAGTGCTATTGCATTGTCTTGTTATCTTGCATTTGTTGATTATGCAAATCTTCTGTGTTGACTGGTCCTTTAACTACAGTGCTACAAAGTACACTAACACCCATAAACTACCTATGAACCCCTAAACCGAGGCACCTCACATTGCAAACACTATAATAAAATGATTTAACCCCTAATCTGCCGACCGGACACCGCCGCCACCTACATTATAGCTATGAACCCCTAATCTGCCCCCCCCAATGTCGCTGCAACCTAACTACAAGTATTAACCCCTAATCTGCCGACCGGACATCGCCGCCACTATTATAAATGTATTAACCCCTAAACCACAGCACTCCCACCTCGCAAACACTATAATACATTTTATTAACCCCTAATCTGCCCCCCCAAAGTCGCCACAACCTAACTACAAGTATTTACCCCTAATCTGTCGACCGGACATCGCCGACATGATAATAAATGTATTAACCCCTAAAACGCCGCACTTCCGCCTCGCAAACACTATAATACATTTTATTAACCATTAATCTGCCCTACCAAACATCGCCACCACCTAACACCTACCTATAATTATTAACCCCTAATCTCCCGCCCCCAACGTCGCCGCTACTATAATAAAGTTATTAACCCGTAAACCTAAGTCTAACCCTAACCCTAACACCCCGCTAAGTTAAATATAATTTAAATAAAACGAAATAATATTACTATAATTAAATAAATTAATCCTATTTAAAACTAAATACTTACCTGTAAAATAAACCCTAATATAGCTACAATATAACTAATAGTTACATTGTAGCTATTTTAGGATTTATATTTATTTTACAGGCAACTTTGTATTTATTTTAACTAGGTACAATAGTTATTAAATAGTTAATAACTATTTAATAACTACCTAGCTAAAAGAAATACAAATTTACCTGTAAAATAAATCCTAACCTAAGTTACCATTACACCTAACACTACACTATCATTAAATTAATTAAATAAATTAATCCTATTTAAAACTAAATACTTACCTGTAAAATAAACCCTAATATAGCTACAATATAACTAATAGTTACATTGTAGCTATTTTAGGATTTATATTTATTTTACAGGCAACTTTGTATTTATTTTAACTAGGTGAAATAGTTATTAAATAGTTAATAGCTATTTAATAGCTACCTAGTTAAAATACCTGTAAAATAAATCCTAACCTAAGTTACAATTAAACCTAACACTATACTATCATTAAATAAATTAAATAAATTAACTACAAGTACCTAAAATTAAAAACAATTAAATAAACTAAACTAAAGTACAAAAAAACAAACACTAAATTACAAAAAAATAAAAAAATATTACACAAATTTTAAACTAATTACACCTAATTTAAGCCCCCTAATAAAATAATTAAAAAAAAAATAATAAAAGTCCCTACCCTATTCTACATTACAAAGTATCAGCTCTTTTTCCGAATTTCCGAATCAATCCGAAACGAATCGCACATGTCTAATGATCATAATTTTTGTTTAAATGGACTGAGATCTTAATATAAAATGTTGAGCTATGTTTAGTTTAAAAAAAAAAAAAAGAATAAGTGAAATACTTTATTTAGGTTCTACTCTTTTCCTGTAATTTTATTCTGAAAACTGTGGTCTTTGCAGTTCCTGATAAAAAATAGAAGTGCAGTCTCCAGACTTAACACTGCTATATTCCACACAGTCATTAGTTGCAGACATTCTCAAACTTGGCCCTCCAGAGGTTTTGTAACTAAATTTCCCATGATGCTCAGCCAGAGAGAGATTTTTAAATGATCTCATATATAACTTGATGTCACAATAAATAGAGGAACCAACTAGGAATAAAGCTATATTGGATTTAGTGCCATCAAACAATACAGAAATAATGTCAAACATAGAAGTCAAAGAACATTTGGGTAACAGTAATCAGAATATGGTCACATTTAAAATCACTTTACATAAGCAATGAAATAAGAGTTTAACTAAGATTTTTAATTTTAAGAAAGCAAAATTCAATGATTTAAAGGGACATAATACTCATATGCTAAATCACTTGAAACTGATGCAGTATAACTGTAAAAAGCTGACAGGAAAATATCACCTGAGCATCTCTATGTAAAAAAGGAAAATATTTTACCTCACAATCTCCTCAGCTCAGCAGAGTAAGTTCTGTGTAAAAAGTTATACTCAGCTGCTCCCAGCTGCAGGTAAAAAAATTAAAAAAATGAAGAAATGAACAGCAGCCAATCAGCATCAACAGTGCTGAGGTCATGAACTCTTACTGTGATCTCATGAGATTTGACTTAACTCTCATGAGATTTCATAGTAAGCTTCCTTTACCTGATTGGTGACATAATATGAGAGTGCACGATGCTAGTCCCTTCAGATGTCCCAGGACAAACACACTAAAATGCTGCTTAGAAATCCTTTACAATGGGAGGTGGCTACTGAGGAACTTTTGAGGTAAAATATCTTTCTTTTTTACATAGAGATGTTCAAGTGATATTTTCTAATCAGCTTTTTACAGCTATGCTGCATCACTTTCAAGTGTTTAAACATTTGGGTATTATGGCCCTTTAAGTAAATTGTTAAATAACATAAATTGTGAAAAAGTATTTTCAAATAAAAATACATTAGATAAATGGATTACATTTAAAACTTTGTTAAATAAATATTACACATCAATACATACCACAAGGTTATATGATACAATCATATTCTTATCATGGTCTATTGTTTAAGAAAATGAGTAACTCACGATAGTTGGGTATAATTAATAGGGTTAAAGACAAGTCTAAAAAGTCTCTAACTTCCAATTCTAAATAAGAGGTTAAGACACGGAGCTCCTTGCAGATGTGTGATGCGACCTCACAGTTTGGCAGCTAACTCCACCCCCAGCATGCAGCATTACATAATTCATTATTTTATTTATTATTTTTAAAGTGTATGATCATATCAATATTTTTTGAGGGGGCACAGCATTCAATTTGGGTGGGCATTGCCCCCCAAAGCCCCCCTTTGAGCCGACCCTGCACTTGAGAGGGGACATGATTACTTTACATAAATATATTAATGGCCCATATACCGAGATGGTGGAATCTCTGTTTATTCCAAGAAAATTTGTTTGTGACAAGTTGTCACAATTTAAGGCTGGAGGAAAGGAGCAATGTAAACATTTTTACATCCAGCAATGTAAACATTTTTTTCACTGTAAGAGCAATAAAATTCTTAGGAACTCATTACCTAAGGAGGTAGTTAATGCCAATACCTTACTTAAAGGGACACTAAACCCAACATTGTCTCTTTCATGATTCAGGTAGAGAATACAATTTTAAACAACATTCAAATTTACTTCTATTATCTAAATGGTTTCATTTTTTTTAGATATATTTAATTGAAGAAATAGCAATGCACATGTGTGAGCCAATCACATGAGGCATCTATATGCAGCCACCAATCAGTAGCTACTAAGCCTATCTAGATATGCTTTTCATCAGAGAATATGAAGAGAATGAAACAAATTAGATAATAGAAGTAAATTAGAAAGTTGTTTAAAAGTGCACCCTCTTTCTAAATCATGAAAGAAAAACAATTGGGTTTCATGTCCCTTTAAATACATTGTAAAATGGTTTAGATTAATTTCTGGCTCGAAACTCGAAAGAATTCAGGGATATGACTGCTTGTCTTAAATGGGTCTCCATTTTAAAGGGATTAATTTAAGATTAACTGGAGCTTTTATTGTAGATAAATTAAAATGTGTAGGTTACTTTTATCTAGCATTTGTTTAGTCTCTAATGCCCCTTTAAAAGTGTATGTTCAATCAGAATACTAAAATATATTTTGTATCTTTTTTTCATTACACAACAATTTTAAAACTCAATTTTCATTTTCAATAATTACTTCTAATTAACTAATTGATAAGGCTATACAGACTCTGCACAACATACTCCTCTCAGGTTCATGTATTTACTGCCAGTCTAGTGTTACAGTGACACTAAACTAAGCAATAAACTTCAGTGAAATACTTTATAAATGAGAAAATGTTACAGCTGTATGCATCATGAATGTTTGTCAACAGGTTTATGTAGGTGTGATTGTCCTATCTGGGCAGTGCTATTGCCTTCTAAAATAACAGCCCATTTGGCATTAAATTGCAGTAATAGCAAGTCTTGAAACGTACATACTGTAAATGTACAATGAAATGAAAAATGTGTCTACAATAAATCAAAGAATTTTTTTTTTTGTCTCATACACATTTTTAGCAGAAATTGAAATAATCCCAATGTTTGATACAATAACAAAGGTATAAGTTTAAATTGCAGTTCAGTTTTTGTAACCATTACATTAGCAGGGGGCGTTACTAAGCAACCCCTTGTAATTACATACAAATCCTGTTGTGTTGCTATAGAATAGTGTATCAGCCAAGTTTACATATTTTTAGAACAAATACATCTTGTTTGCTGCAATTGTTTTTCAAAAGTCAAACTGCACTCACCATTGCCTTATTTGGAAGGGCCAATCTGGGCTTGAGTCTGCACACAACAATGCTACCAACTGTGATAATGTTAGTATAAAATTAATTGTTTTGCAGTTGTTTTAAATATTAAGCCAGCCAGGGATATATTCTGTATATGGCAGGGTTAGCTAAATTACTTGAAAAGGGGGCAAAATGAATAATAAAAGCATATTGTAAAATGTTTTATTACGCATAACTTACACTTTATATAACAATTAAAGGGGTTTTGCTAATCAGTAGGTGAATATGGATTAGATATGTGCAACCGGCAGTTTCATTCACTGCGTAAGAATGCAGCATCTCACTGCGCAAGAAGGCAGCATCTCGCTGCATTCAGCTCTTTTCGGAACTTGATTTATTCTTGTGAAAGTTCTACACACTAAGAACTGTGCAAATCTAGATCTTTTAGCATGTTGCACATTGATAAAAACAAATTCGGCCTCCGAATAAAATCAAATATAGCAAGCTCCCGCCTTCTTGCGCAGTGAACAAAACTGCCGATTGCAGATATCCAATATGGATATCCGACAGAGAATTTGGAGTGAAAAGTTTGAATACTATTTATTTCTTATTTCAACTATAGTTTATATAACACTGCACATTATCATGTAAGATTATCGCTGCTAATGTTTTCAGTTTTGCCACAAGCTGTAAGGGACAGGAAACCCAAAACTTTTCTCTAATGATTCAGATAGAACATACAAGTTTAAACAACTTTCTAATTTACTTCTATTATAAAATTTGCTCCATTAGCTTGTTATCCTTTGCTGAAGGAACTGCGTTGCACTTCTGGCAGCTAGCTGAACACATAGTCAGCCAATCAAACAAAATGTATGCATGCACCAATTAGCAGCTAGCTGCCACTTGTGTAGGATGTTTGTATTATTTTTCAAAAAGGGATATCAAGAGAACAAAGCACATTTGAAAATAAAAGTAAATTTAAAAGTGTCTTAAAATGACATGCTGTATCTGAATCATCAAATGTTGACTTTCCTATCCCTTTAATCCAGTACATGTCTCAAAATAAGAGGGTGTGAAAATTTACTAATGCAGTGCAGAGCTTGCAAAAGCAAATACAGACTGTAGCTAAACCTAATTCAGATTGCTAGAGAATGCTAGCAAGTCTCCTACTTCTAATCAGAAAATTAAACTATAAATGAAATGCCTTGTTATTTAATTAGATACTTTTTCAGAGATTACCAATGAGAAGCTGATTTCTGATTAAAAACATAGATCTTCCATTTGATTAATTTTCTGTTGCATACTACACAAAACAATCCCCTAGTATAATCCATTTTGCATTATCAAAACATCACAAATGAACCAGGAAACCAAAAAGTAAAAAATTGTTTTTACATTAAAATTCTGCAAGTCAGCTATTTGCAGCCAAAATAGTGAATCATTCATTATTTCTTACCCCAAATACCTCTCAGCGCACAAAATAAAGATCTTTTTAAAAAAATAAATAAATAATAAATTTAGTTTCAAAATAGAATCACTTTCTGGAAAGAAAACTGAAGCCTGGAAATAAATGTCAAAGAAAATAATTAGGTTGTTGGCCTCAGTGCTATACACATTGAATATCTTATTTTAAAAAAAACATACTCTTGATATAGGTTCATTAAAGCTAAATGATTAATCTGTTGTATACAATAAATTCAATTTTGTTCATTTTATTTTTAAATTGATGTTACTGTCAGTAATATTTTTTGTATGCTTGTGGGTGCGTGTACAGATTCTGTAGTATAATTGTAGAACTGTGGATGTTGACAACAGATTATTATTTTTATTTGTCTGCTAATTTATAGATCAGTTTTACCTTACAGATTTCCATTCAAATATATTTTAAGGTTTAAATAATACTATGTAATAAAACATTTTTTTTGTATCTGTTGCATAAATAACTGTTCATAGTAGAGCCATGTGTCGTAGCTCTCTCTGGCAGCTTATTTTATTACTAACTAAATACAAATTCTGTCATTAATTACTTTTAGTTAACAGAAACACCAAAACTAATACAGAGCTAAGCAAAATCTAAACATAAACCCTATGGATGCTGTAAATATTAAACTATTTATTATTATTTAAAACATTTTTTATTAAAAATTCTTGAATCAGGACCTTTGTTTTTTTAATATGCCTAGAGGAATATTTTATTTTATTACTGTGCACTTAATTCGTAATTTTAAGTACGCATGTTCCATAAAAAATAAATAGCTAAAATAATAAAAAACAAACACCTGTGTTTGCTATTTTGTTACAAAATACTTAATAAAATAAATAAAAATGCAACATTTAAGGGAACAAAAAAAACTCCTCCTACTGCTGTGGTTAGTTTGCCCCAGTATAAAGGATATATAAGCTTAGATAGTTTCTTAAAATAATATTTTTGAGTATTTATGAGTAAAGAATAATACAAATGCACTGAAAGATCTGTATTCTCAAACTATGGTGCCGATTTATTAAGAGCCCGACGGACATGATCTGCTGTAGCGATCATGTCTGCCCGACATCGCTGAATGCCAACAGCATACGCTGTCAGAATTTAACATTGAACAAGCAGTTCTGGTTAACTGCTTGTGCAATGTTGTCCCCTGCAGATTCACGGTCAATTAGCCGCAAGCAGGGGGTGTCAATCAACCCGATCATATGTGATCAGGCTGATTGCTGTACGCTGCCTCAGAGGTGGCGTACGAGTTAAGGAGCAGCAGTCTTAAACCGCTGCTTCTTTACTCCCGCTTCTGGTGAGCCTTAAGGCTTGCACGGAAACAGATATATCTGGCCCAAATCGGCCCCTATATATCTTGCTTCACTTGAAAGGCACAGTAAACAAGACTTTTTGCGATCATATGCTATTTGAACACAGCTTCGAAATTTGCTGTTTTCAAGTAAGTCCATTTATTTTTACAAAGTTGCCCACAATCAGTCCTGTCTGGTTACCCAATCACATAAGCCTTTTTTATTTTTAAGCATCATCAGATGGCACAGTTAATGATAATCACAACTGACTACTCCATAGGAAAGACCAATGCATGCTTGCTGCCCCTTACTACAGCTTGAATAGTAAAATATGGATACAGTAAGCATGTCAGGTGACCTTATATCTTCCCATTGGCCAATCTGCCCACTGATGCTTATGATACAAAAAAGGTTTCTACATGTGGTGTCACTGGGACATACCCAAGAATATGACTGCACACATTTTGCATTTGTTCTCCTTTAAAGGACCATTAAATACAGTAGAATTGCATAATCAACAAGTGCATAATAAAAAGACAAAATGTAATAACACTTACCTAGAAAAACTAACCATTGTGCATAAGTGATACAGGGTTTATCGTGGCTCTTTGCACGCATCAGAAGTAGCAAACGTATTACAAGTTGTAAGTAAATGTGTTTGCTGGAGTGTAATTGAATTTAACGCTGTCTGGATAGCACAACTTCAGAGCTCTGGTTTATGGTTACACGAGACAAAAAAGCTGCACACATCAAAATTACATTTAATAACTATAGTCACACTCGTAGCACTATATAATAAAAATTATTTTAAAAATTGGATAAAAAAGTTATAAGGGCTCAAAGATATGAGGTTTTGGTGTTAGAAGAATATATATACATACAGTATCTCACAAAAGTGAGTACACCCCTCACATTTTTGTAAATATTTTATTATATCTTTTCATGTGACAACACTGAAGAAATGACACTTTGCTACAATGTAAAGTAGTGAGTGTACAGCCTGTATAACAGTGTAAATTTGCTGTCCCCTCAAAATAACTCAACACACAACCATTAATGTCTAAACTGTTGGCAACAAAAGTGAGTACACCCCTAAGGCGAAATGTCCAAATTGGGCCAAATTACCCATTTTCCCTCCCCGGTGTCATGTGACTCATTAGGTGTTACAAGATCTCAGGTGTGAACGGAGAGTAGGTGTGTTTAATTTGGTGTTATCGCTCTCACACTCTCTCATACTGGTCACTGGAAGTTCAACATGGCACCTCATGGCAAAGAACTCTCTGAGGATCTGAAAAAAATAATTGTTGCTCTACATAAAGATGGCCTAGGCTATAAGAAGATTGCCAAGACCCTGAAACTAAGCTGCAGCACGGTGGGCAAGACCATACAGCGGTTTCACAGGACAGGTTCCACTTAGAACAGGCCTCGCCATGGTTGACCAAAGAAGTTGAGTGCACGTGCTCAGCATCATACCCAGAGGTTGTCTTTGGGAAATAGACGTATGAGTGCTGCCAGCATTGCTGCAGAGGTTGAAGGGGTGAGGGGTCAGTCTGTCAGTGCTCACACCATACGCCTCACACTGCATCAAATTGGTCGGCATGGCTGTCTTCCCAGAAGGAAGCCTCTTCCAAAGATGAGACACAAGAAAGCCTGCAAACAGTTTGCTGAAGACAAGCAGACTAAGGACATGGATTACTGTAACCATGTCCTGTGGTCCGATGAGACCAAGATAAACTATTTGGTTCAGATGGTGTCAAGTGTGTGTCACGGCAACCAGGTGAGGAGTACAAAGACAACTGTGTCTTGCTTACAGTCAAGCATGGTGGTGGGAGTGTTATGGTCTGGGCCTATATGAGTGCTGCTGGCACTGGGAAGCTACAGTTCATTGAGGGAACCATGAATGCCAACATGTACTGTGACAAACTGAAGCAGAGCATGATCCCCTCCCTTCAGAGACTGGGCCGCAGGGCAGTATTCCAACATGATAATGACCCCAAACACACCTCCAAGAAGACCACTGCCTTGCTAAAGAAGCCGAGGGTAAAGGTGATGGACTGGCCAAGCATGTCTCCAGACCTAAACCCTATTGAGCATCTGTGGGGCATCCTCAAACAGAAGGTGGGGGAGCGCAAGGTCTCTAACATCCACCAGCTCCGTGATGTTGTCATGGAGGAGTGGAAGAGGACTCCAGTGGCAACCTGTGAAGCTCTGGTGAACTCCATGCCCAAGAGGGTTAAGGCAGTGCTGGAAAATAATGGTGGCCTCACAAAATATTGACACTTTGGACTCAATTTGAACAATTCCACTTACGGGTGTACTCCTTTTTGTTGCCAACAATTTAGACATTTATGGCTGTGTGTTGCGTTATTGTGAGGGGACAGCACATTTACACTGTTATACAGGCTGTACACTCACTACTTTACATTGTAGCAAAGTGTAATTTCTTCAGTGTTGTCACATGAAAAGATATAATAAAATATTTACAAAAATGTGAGGAATATACTCACTTTTGTGGGATACTGTATATACAGTATACGTGTGTGTGTGTGTTTATTTGTGTGAACATATGTATTTGTGTATTTTTATGTTTATATGTATTTACAGACATATATACACATATGAGTGAAAAGAAGAGTGCTGGAAGGAATTCAGCGCCAGTTAGTGTGCCCACCAAAAATATATTTTGTCAAATTAGGAGTTTTCTAGTCAAATAAAAACCTCACAATAATAATAGCAATGGTCTTAAATTGAAAGATAACAGTACTGGTAACTGTAGTAATTTTTCTTTTTCTCTAATAAGAACATAAAACTAAAAATGGTGATAGTTCCAAATTGCAGAAAAGTAATGCTGGTAACAGTAGTAATAATCCAAAATTGTGAGATGAGATGGTAAGTCTTTAACAGTTCAAGGGTTTCAAAACAGTTGATATCCACTAAGGCTTATATATACTACTTACAAGACCCCCCCCCCCCCTATCATATGAGGTAAGTGTGAGACATAATCAAATCGATGCCCAACAGATGCTGTGAATGCTGAATGGTTTCGTTTTGGTATAAGCTCCTCCCCTGTTGTCTCCAAACACCCAACTTCAGTAAGACAATCGTCTCCAGACAAAAGGAAAGATTGGCACACAAATAGTCTCCCCTAGGTAGGCTCAGAGGCTGCTGATTGGTGGCTGCAAATATATGCCTCTTGTCATTGGCTTTCAGCTATCTCCCAGCAGTACATAACTGCTTCTTCAACAAAGGATACCAGCATGGAGAGAAATATGACATTGACCCTCACACACACAGCCTTCATTTAACACATATAAACACATAAAAACAAATATATATATATATATATATATATATATATACACACACACATACATACACATACAGTCGTATGCAAAAGTTTGGGCACCCCTGACAATTTCCATGATTTCATTTATAAATAATTGGGTGTTTGGATGAGCAATTTCATTTTGAAATATCAAATAACTGAAGGACACAGTAATAATTCAGTAAAGAAAAAAGGTTTACTGGATTAACAGAAAATGTGCAATATGCATCAAAACAAAATTAGACAGGTGCATAAATTTGGGCAACCTTGTCATTTTGTTGATTTGAATACCTAAAACTACATAGCACTGATTAATTGGAACGCACAATTGATTTGGTGAGCCCATTAAGCCTTGAACTTAATAGACAGGTGCATCCAATCATGAGAAAAGGTATGTAAGGTGGCCATTTGCAAGTTGCTGTTCTCTTTGACTCTCCTCTGAAGAGTGGCAACATGGGGGCCTCTAAAGAACTCTCAAATGACCTGAAAACAAAGATTGTTCAACATTATGGTTTAGGGGAAGGCTACAAAAAGCTATCGCAGAGATTTAAGCTGTTAGTGTCGACTGTGAGGAACATAATGAGGAAATGGAAGACCGCAGACACGGTTCTTGTTAAGGTCAGAAGTAAAATATCGGAGAGGCAAAGGATGGTAAGAACGGTCAAAAACAGCCCACAGACCACCTCCAAAGACCTACATCATCATCTTGCTGCAGATGGTGTCACTGTGCATCATTCAACAATTCAGCGTATGGGAGAGTAATGCGGAAGAAGCCTTTTATGCACACACGCCACAAACAGAGTCGCTTGAGGTATGCAAACGCACATTTGGACAAGCCAGCTTCATTTTGGAAGAAGATGCTGTTGAGAGTGTGTGTTGTGTGTGTGTGCGCTGTATGAGAGTGTGTGTTGTATGAGAATGTGTGTGGTGTGTGTGCTGTATGAGTGTGTGTAGTATGTGTGTTGTATGAGAATGTGTGTGGTGTGTGCTGTATTAGAGTGTGTGTTGTGTGTGTGTGCTGTATGAGAGTGTGTGTTGTATTGTATGAGAATGTGTGTTGTATGTGTGGTGTGTGTGTGTGCTGTATGAGAGTGTGTGTTGTATAAGAATGTGTGTGGTGTATGTGTGTTGTAGGAGAGTGTGTGCTGTATGAGAGCGTGTGTTGTATGTGTGTGTGTGTGTGCTCTATGAGAGTGTGTGTTGTATGAGAATGTGTGTGGTGTGTGTGTGTCGTAGGAGAGTGTGTGTGGTGTGTGTGTGCTATATGACAGTGTGTGGTGTGTGTGTGTGTGCTGTATGAGAGAGTGTGTGTTGTAGGAGAGTGTGTGGTGTGTGTGTGCTGTATGAGAGGGTGTGGTGTGTGTTGTAGGAGAGGGTGTGGTGTGTGCTGTATGAGAGTGTGTGGTGTGTGTTGTAGGAGAGGGTGTGGTGTGTGCTGTATGAGAGAATGTGTGCTGTTGTAGGAGAGCGTGGTGTGTGTGTTATATGAGAGTATGTGTATGTGGTGTGTTTTTAAGCAATGAAAATGCTCCTTAGCAGCTGTATCTTGCGTTGCTATTTGCTAATTATGTCACCCCATAAGGTGTGTGTGTGTGTATATATATATATATATATATATATATATATATATATATATATATATATATATATATATATATATATATATATATATATATACTTATCCTAAACTTTTCCTAAATTTTCAAAACCAAACAACCAGAAACAATACTGAGACTATGGATATGTGTAGACTATACCAAAAACGTATAAGATAAAAGTGAAATTTAATGAATAGTGGTCCTGTGGCTCTTGGGATGTATCAAGCCTTGTTATATTGCAAGCTACACTCAGCAAAATAAAAACACCTTTTTTATTCTATAAGAAGAAGAAAAGATTCAGCAAAATATAAAATGACTCTGTATTTTTATATTTTCCCTAGCTCTGTATAAATATTCAATTTCATTCCTATGTACCACAGTTTATTAAAGGGACAGTCAAGTCAAAATTAAACTTTCATGACTCATTGAGCACACCATTTTAAACAACTTTCCTATTCACTTCCAATATCTAAATGTGCACAATCTTTTAATATACACACTTTCACAGGCACCAACTCCTACTGAGCATGTACAAGATTAATAGGATACACGTATATGCATTTTGTGATTGGCTGATGATGGATCACATGATGCATTAGGAAGAAAAATGTAACTGTCATTGTCCGAAAATAAATTATTTGAAATTCAAACTAATTATGCATTTATTGATTATTCAATCCCACTGTATTTATTGGTGCTATAAACAGAAAATACAGACCTCATTTCTTCTTGAATGGCAACTGGAATAATTCACAAAAACCCTTTTTTCAAAGCTACAACGATGAGTATGCACAGAAACTGTAAAGATGAATAGATTTCTGCAATTAATGTGTAGTATTACTTAGTGATTGCTTCTGTATTTGTGTAACCTTTGCATTTATTTTATATTCTGTTACACTTCTTGTTCATGTTTAAGATAACAGCTTATAAAATGCGTTTTGTTTTTATGCATTCATTTCCGATTACATCTTTTATTTAGTAATGATATGCTTAATTACATGTCTCCAACCTTTAGAATCAATTTTAATATTTAAGTGAGTTTGTTATTTATTTTGCAATAATGCTATTTAAGAACTTCCACCTATTGACATTTATAAATAATGGACTAAGTTATAGTGCAATTATAATTCTTTTTTCCTTCAAACATGCTATGTTCAACCAGTTTAATCGATCACAATTATTTAATTAAGTTACAGTAATTAAAATGATTGAGTTTTGTGAAAATGTGACGGCATGGGTTGTATACTAAAAATATATAGATATTTTTTTAAATGTTTAAATTCTGTAATATAATAGTTTGAAGATAAAAATATATATTTTAGGTAAATTAAAATCTTAAGGCCACTTACCCAAATACTTAAAGGGCCATAAAACCCCAACTTTTTGTTTTTTACATATTTAAGACAGAGAATACAATTTTAAACAACGTTCCAATGAACTTATTTTGTTGAATAAACAGCAATGCACATGGGTGAGCCAATAACATTAAGCATATATGTGCAGCCACCAATCAGTAGCTCCTGAGCCTACCGATGTATGCTTTTCAACTAAGGATATCAAGAGAATGAAACAAATTAGATAATAGAAGTAAATTAGAAAGTTGTTTAAAATTGCATGAAATAAACAATTTGAGTTTTATGTTCCTTTAATTTGCTCAGAGAAATAACAATCAATTGCACAAATCACAGTTATAATAGTTTTAGTGGTGATGCATGTTTATCCAATCGGTTCTATATTGTATCTGAGCCATATGTTCTTTTATACACTAACTGCAATTAGTTGTCACTGAAAAGTCTTAATATTCTAGGCAGTGAAAGTGCATGATACATTTTCTAATAACGTATACAATTGCATATTAAAAGTGCATGATGCATGGTTAAAATTGGAGATTTGGCCAAGATATTATACAGAGAATATCCTTTGTAACCATATGGAATCTTATCTCTCATATATCCCACTGGGAGTGTACATTTTTCTGCTGGTTAGGTTTACACATCTTTTGGTTAGCTTATACTTAAAGGGTCAGTCAAGTCCAATAAAAACTTCAATGATTTAAAAAGAGCATGCAATTTTAAACAACTACCCAATTTACTTTCATCACCAATTTTGCTTTGGTCTCTTGGCATACTTAGTTGAAAGCTAAAACTAGGAGGTTCATATGCAAATTTTTTAGACCTTGAAGGCTGCCGCTAATCTGAATGCATTTTGACCATTAGAGGGCATTAGTTCATGTGTTTCCTATAGATATCATTGAGCTCATGCACGTGAAGTGACCTAGGAGTGAGCACTGATTGGCTAAAATGCAAGTCTGTCAAAAGAAATGAAATAAGGGGCAGTCTTCTGAGGCTTAGATACAAGGTAATCACAGAGGTAAAAAGTGTATTATTATAACTGTGTTGGTTATGCAAAACTGGGGAATGGGTAATAAAGGGATTATCTATCTTATTAAACAACACAAATTCTGGGGTTGACTGTGCCTTTAAGTAAAGAAACTTTCAATATAGGTAGGGAAACCACAGGCACTGTGCCTTTAATGGTTTAGAAAGATCATATCATTTTAAAGGGACATAAAATCCCCCAAAAATATTTCATGGTTCAGATAGAGCATATGATTTTAATCAACTTTCCAATTTATTTCTATTATCAATTTTGCCTCATTCTCTTGGTATCCTTTATTAAAGGTGCCACAATGTATTATTAGGAGCTAGATAAACACATTATTTAACTAATGACAAGAGACATACATGTGCAGCCCCCATTTAGCAGCTAGATCCCAGCTTCTGAGCCTACCTAGGTATAATGTTCAATAAAGGATACCAAGAAAATAAAAACATGAGATAATAGAAGTAAATTGGAAAGCTGTATCTCAATTATGAAATACATTTTTGGGGGTTTCATGTCCGTTTAAATAACTTTCTAATTTACTTCAGTTATCAAATTTGCTTTGTTCTTTTGGTATCCTTTGATAAAGAGTAAACCTTAGTAAGGCTCACAGAAGCTCAGGAGCATGCACATATCTTCAGCACTCTATGAAAGCAGTGTTTACAACAATGTTTGTAGTAACGTTATACATTGTTGCAAGCAGTTCTGCCATAGAATGCTAAAGAAATGTTACACAATACAAATTACTATAATCCTACTTAGGTTTACACTTTATCAAAGGATACCAAGAGAATGAAGCAAATTTGAAAAAAGAAGAAAATAGGAAAGCTGTTTAAAATTGCATGCTCTATCCATGAAAGTTTAAATTTTGACTCTACTGCCCCTTTAAATAATTTATTTTTAATGTGTTACTCATTTTAATCTATTTCAATATTATTCTCACAAATTTGTAACAAAGCTGCACATTATTGTACATATGAGTTAGAGATAATATCAGTAGAGTTAAAAATATCCTGAGCTAATTACTAATTCTCACCTGAGCAATTGCAGACTATGTGGCTTATTTTAGAATGAGGGAAATCGTTTAATTGGAGTATTTTTGTTTATTTCTAACTCTTTCAAATAAACTACTTTTCATTTTCCATTTTACCATAGTTTGTTCTAATTTCACTACACTCCTATTAAAGTCATTTATGATAATAACTAATTCAGTAAAATAAGGAGTGCAAATTTACTACGCAATTAAGAATTTTATTAAGCATATACTTTACAGGCAAAAGTAAAAACTAATCACCACTGAGCAGCGGCAAATTGATGGATTTCACTAAATATTTAAAGTCTTGTTTCATTTTATCAGCAAAAAAAAAATAATAATTAAATAATGGAAGAATCTATGTACAATTACAGCCGAGTGGCTCATTTGTCTGTTTGGTTAAATATTTCAACAGTGGTTCATTTCTGCAGAAAAGACAATTTGTGTGTTGAGTTTTGATTCAACAACTAGGGCTATGTTAATAAACTCATTACTGAAGTGAGTTTTTTTGGATCCACAGCATTTTGGCAAGGGTAGCTGCTCATATCATACAGAAGGCAATCTGAAAGGTCAGTCTCATACAGCAGAAAAGTATTTTTCTTTAAATCAATATATATATCCCAACATAAGTAATAAATAAATCAATGTGCCAATTTCACTTTGTTAAAGGGATACTAAACCCACATTTCTAATTTACTCCTATAATCATTTTTTCTTCGCTGCTATCTTTATTTATAAAGCAGGAATATAAAGCTTAGGAGCTGGCCCATTTTGGTTCAGCACCTGGGTAGTGCTTGCTTATTGGTGGCTACATTTAGACACCAATGAGCAAGCATAACCTAGGTTCTGAACCAAAAATGGGCCAGCTAGTAAGGAGTAAATTAGAAAGTTGCTTTAAATTGCATGCTCTATCTGAATCATTAAAGGGATTTTTCTTTGCATAAATGTTTTGTAGATGATCCATTTATATAGCCTATAAAGCTTTGTTTGAAAAAATATTTTTTATAGTTTTGCTTATTTTTACATAACATTGCGCTGATTTTCAGACTCCTAACCAAGCCCCGAAGTTTTAGGAGAATACCAACGTATACCTACTCTAGCCTGCTCCTGTTTGTGTAAAGAGTCTTTTTATATGCAGCGGAAGGGGGAGGGGGGTAGTGTCTGAATATTTCAGTGGGTGTTCTAGCTAATCCTTTTAACAGAGCTAAACTGGGAGCTTCTAAGTGAGTTTTTTAAACTGTTTTATACTGCATTTTTATATCAGTACCTGTGCATATTATTCTTTATAGTAGTGTCTATTACATGCAGTTAAATGAGAATTGGTGCATACTGTCCCTTTAAAGAAAAAATTGGGTTTAGTATCCCTTTAAGTCACATTCTAATTTGTAACATTTTTTTTAGTTTGTAGCAAAATTTGAGCAACCTACTTTTCCTGAACTTCCTAATACATAGAAAAAAAAATTGCTTCTTGTAAGCACTTCACACAACCATCAGTATATTGACATCACAATATTATTATTTGTTAGCACAAAATTTAGTTAAAGGAGCATATAAGTCAAAATGAAATGTTCACATACTCAGCCTACCTCAATATCCACTCAGGGATAAGAAGACTCAACAAAGAGATACATTTCATATTATCAATAAAATAGATATTTTTTTTTTATTTTTTTTTTTAATTGTATGCTCAATCTCCTTGTTTCACAACAACAGCCCTCAAGTACCCCCCAACAGGCCAGGTTTTCATTACAGCTGAACCAGTGCACAGGTGAAATAATCAACTTATGGGCGAGGCCAGGTTAGTAACTATGGTGTTACTGGTCAGCTGATTAATTCACCTGTGCACTGGTTCGGCTATAATGAAATGGTGTGTGAAAGGATTGCGCATGGAGTGTCTAGCCTCTTTTCAAAATAAGCTTCTCACTAGCTTATAGGAAATATGAAGTTGAAATCAATATAAAAAGAAAAGGACACTTCTGCAGCTTACACTGTTTCTACAAGAATATCTATATATGTCTCCAAACAAGTTTTATGCATATATTTGTCTCAAAAACTTAAAAAGCTCTCCTATTGGGTGTAGTTCCTACAATAATGACATAAGGGTGTATAATTAAGGATTTTTTTAAGTCTAAACAATATTCATTTCATCAGCATAAAATATAAAATCACATATAGGGACGTCTCCCTTGAAACATCTAGCTATTTTCCAAAATCAGTTATCCAAAATATATATATTGGACTCAACAGCACAAATAAAACAGAATGCTAAAAGACATTTTTAAACAATTAAAACATTAAAAGTCACAAAGTACGGTTCCACAACCACCTTTTTTCCAAACCACCTTTTTCACTTTTACTCTTTGGCCCAAATTATATCGCCAGGAACGTATTATCCCAGCAGCTTAAAGTTGAGAATTGCTGCTTAGCGAAAGTGTATACATATACTCAATAATGCCGTATCGGCCGTTTTCAACCTTTGGGGACAAAAAAACGATTTAGCTTTGCTGCATCACGCTGTTCTATTAGCTTGCCAAACGGAAACCGAGAGTTCCTCTCAACTTGACTCAAACTTAGAGTAGAGGTTACCTGCTCCTCTGTTCCTGTGCAATGATGTGCGAAATTGGTAGTACGGCCAGTCACATGACCTGTACGTTCCTTCTGATTGGTGCAAATTTGTTTTCCTTGTTTGGTGGGTTAGAAGCTAAAAAAGTGTCACAAACTTGACAAAAAGCTTTGGTAATCACACTGGCACCCCACAGTCCTTTGCCTTCAATGCGTTTCACCTGTTTATAGGGCTTTATCAAGATGCTTTTGCTGTGTTAGGGGCCACTCTTAAATATCCTTATGGTGATTGGTATCCCTTTTTCCAAAATTAAAGGTAGAATCAAATAGTTCATATATAGTTTGTAATAAGGTGGTATTTTTATAATACATAGAGAACACATTAAACAATTCATATAAATTGATATGTGCATAATAAAGTGATGTATGCAAAATACACTGATACATGCATTGAGAACAAGTTCTATTTCATTAATGTTTAAAAATAAAAATAGTAATAGTATTGGAAGCCCAAAGGCTGTTAAGTGATGGTGATACTTATGAAAAATTAAGAAACAACCCAACTGAATTATATAAGAAAAGATTATTAATACATTCAGATAAAGCTAAAGAAATAGGAAAAATTAAACAAGAAATAACTAAAATATCTCACCCCACTACAACCCAAAGTCCCAGTGTTTTATTTTCTCCCTAAAAGCTACAAGACTCTTATAGACCCCGGCAGGCCCATTATATCTGGTATTGATTCAATCAGTGCAAATCTGTCCCAATATGTGGATAGATTCCTTCAAAACTATGTTAAACATTTACCGTCTTATGTGAAAGACTCTACAACTATCATCCAATTATTAGATAATGTGAAATGTGAAACCCCTCTTATTTTAGCAACATTTCATCACTCTACACTAATATCTCACACACCTTAGGGATAGAATCTATTAAATACTTTCTAGGTAGAGATAGGAAATTAGATCCATTACAAAAATAGTTTATAGTGAACAGTGTGGACTATATTCTCAAACACAATTATTTGTCTTTTAACAATACATTTTTTAATCAAATTAAGGGTACAGCAATGGCGACCATCTTCGCCCCAAGCTATGCTAACCTGCTTATGGGAAGATGGGAAGATGTGAAAATGATTTCCTTAATAATAGCGAGCTTGGGGGGAGCCTGGTCCTTTACAAAAGATTTATAGACGATATTCTCATTTTGTGTAAAGGGGATGCACCCTCTCTAGAGACTTTGTTCACCAGAATGAATGAAAATGACCAATAAATAAAGAAATAAATTTGACCTATAATTATAGTAATGAATTTATTGTATATTTGGATTTGGAGATTAGAATAGAGAATGGAGATATAAATACTTGCATTAACTTTAAAAATGTGGATGCAAATAATTATATTTATGGGGATAGCTGCCACTTAAAGAAATGGAAAGAAAATATCCCATATGGGCAAACTCTGAGAATAAGAAAGAACTGCATGAAACTCACAGACTATAATGAACGAGTCAGAATATTAGAGAAGAAATTCAACAAAAGAGGATATAAGGATGATCTGATACAGACAGCTATCACAAAAGAAAGGAAACCATTAATAGAAACTAAAACTGAGATTACACATAGTGAGCAGAGTTTCATTAACACTCCTTTCATTACTAATTTTAATAGTGATCATACGTTCATTAATAAGATCCTTAGAAAGCATTGGCATCTAATACAACGTGATCCCTACATAGGGGATAAAGTTACACCATACCCTAGAATGATTTTTAGAAAAGCTAAGAACCTTAAAAACATACTTGCACCAAGTGAGTTTAGGAAAGACAACAAAACCCCCCTTATGTAGAGATCTGTATGGAGAAGAGGTCCATACATATCAAATCTAAAAACTCCACTTCCACACAAACAGGAGAAGAGTTTAACATAAAAGAAACATTTAGATGCACTGACAAAGGCCTGATTTATCCTATTGAAAGTTCCTGCAAAAAGACAATATTTGGGTGAAACAACAAGAAGTTTGAGGGAGAGAATTAGGGAATAATTAAGTTGCATACGAAATGGGAAACAAGATGCATATATCTATAAATATTTCATGGAAGTCCACAATAATAACCACAAACATCTAAAATTTTGTGGAATTCAGAAAGTGAGACAAGATTGGAGGGGAGGTGACTTGGAGGAAAAACTCCTATACAAAGAAGCGGAGTTGATATACAAGATGAAAACTTTGCAACCTATGGATTTAATTTCATAGATAGAAGTGAACAGATTTCTTTAAACTAAATAGGTCTTTGAGTAAAATAGTGAGAACATTTAAATATGCATAAGACTACACTTCCAATTATAAGTGTCACTGATGTTTATCTCTGTCTCTGACTTATTTTGGAATATGAGTTATATTGATTTTTAAATATCCTCTACTATAGACACATGAGAGCTGTTTTAGAAATAATATTCTTTAGAAACAACATTCACTTATCACTTGATAAATCTGTACATTTGTGTGTATATACATGTAATATTAAATGATGTCCCTATTTATAAAATATAAACAAAATGATGCTCATATCAGTTTATTATCACTTTATTATGCACATATCACTTTATATGAAACATTTACAGTGTTCTTTGTATGTATATATATATATATATATATATATATATATATACTTTTATTAAATGATGCTCTTATTTTTAATTTTTAAAAAAATAATGAAATAGAACTTGTTCTCAATGCATGTATCAGTTTATTTTGCATATATCACTTTATTATGTACATATCACTTTATATGAATTGTTTAAGGTGTTCTCTATGTATTATAAAAATACCACCTTATTACAAACCATCTATGAACTATATGATTCCACCTTTAATTTTGGAAAAAGGGTAACCAATCACAAGCACCCTAAGGATATTTAAGAGTGGCCCCTAACACAGCAAAAGCATCTTGATAAAGCACTATAAACGGGCGAAACACGACAAAGGCGAGGGACTGTGGGGTGCCAGTGTGATTACCAAAGCTTTTTTAGCTTCTAACCTGCCAAACAAGGAAAACTAAATTGCGTCAATCAGAAGGAATGTACAGGTCACCTGACCGGCTGTACTACCAATCATGCACATCATTGCACAGGAACAGAGGAGCAGGTAACCTTTACTCTAAGTTTGAGTCAAGTTGAGAGGAACCCCCGGTTTCCGTTTGGCAAGGTAATAGAACAGCGTGAGCAGCAAAGGTAAAATGTTCTTTTGTCCCCAAAGGTTGAAAACGGCCGATACGGCATTCACTTGTGGGAACTGTACAAGTATGATACTCCAGGATTGAGTATATGTATACACTTTCACTAAGCAGCAATTCTCAACTTTAAGCTGCTGGGATAATAAGTTTCTGGCAATATAATTTGGGCCAAAGAGTAAAAGTGAAAAAGGTGGTTTTGAAAAAAGGTGGTTGTGGAACCGGACTTTATGACTTTTAATGTTTTAATCGTTTAAAAATGTCTTAGCATTCTGTTTTATTTGTGCTGTTGAGTCCAATATATATATTTTGGATAACTTATTTTGGAAAATAGATAGATGTTTCAAGGGAGACGTCCCTATATGTGATTTTATATTCTATGCTGATGAAATGAATATTGTTTAGATTTAAATAAATCCTTAATTATACACCCTTTTGTAATTATTGTTGAAACTACACACAATAGGAGAGCTTTTTAAGTTTTTGAGACATATATATATATATAGATATTCTTGTATAAACATTGTCAGCTGCAGAAGCTCCCTTTTCTTTTTATATTGATTTCAATCCACTATAATGAAAGCCTGGCTTGTTGGGGGTACTTAAAGACTGCGGTTCAGAAACACTGCTCTATCTGAATATTTAAAAAATGAACTTTGATTTCAATGGAACTTTAAAACACATCCCCCAGGTTAGGAACATCTGCAGTCAGATTCTGCAAAGTGGCATAAAAAGCCCTTAACTTAGCACCTTATATGAGCATGTGATCAATCATTAGATTGAAGGCATTTTTCTCTTTCAAATGGGGGTCACTTGACCCTCTGATTATTATAAGTTTAGGGTTATACACAAAGGCTAGAGTTACTTGCACAGCTAAATACAAATTCATACAATTATGGACCACTTATTTAATAAAGGGGAATCTACTTTTTTAAATTAAGGGTCACAGAATCTACTTTTTTAAATAAAGGGTCACCTAACCCTTGTTCATTGCACACTGTCAATGTAAAACGTGCATTACCTTAAACAATATTAGTAAGAATCCTGATAAGCTTAACAGTATGCAAAGGTCACCCCATCCTAAAAAAACCCTCCCTTGACCCTAACTCTCCTGCAAACTACCGCCCCATGTCACTGCTACCGCTAGCTTAAAAAATCCTTGAAAAACTAGTTTTAGATCACCTAACCATCCTGTCCTCCAACTCATTGCTCGACCCCCTGCAATATGGCTTCCGTCTCCAACACTCAACTGAGACTGCCCTTACCAAGGTTACTAACGATCTCCTTTCTACTAAAAACAAAGGCTACTACTCTATACTTATCCTACTTGACCTCTCTCCTGCGTTGACACTGTTGACCAGCCCCTTCTCCTATGGACTCTCAGATCTCTTGGGCTCTGTGACACTGCCCTCTCCTGACTTCACTCTTATCTCTCTCACAGATCCTTTGTCTCTTTTGCTGGCGACTCCTCCTCTCTATTGCCTTTGTCTGTTGGAGTACCTCAAGGCTCTGTACTGGGTCCTCTACTCTTCTGTATTTACACTTCTTCACTGGGTAAACTTATCAACAGCTATGGCTTCAACTATCACCTCTATGCTGAAGATACCCAGATCTAGCTATCCACCCCTGCACTCTCTCCTTCTGTCAATTCTCACTTTAGCGACTGCTTATCTGGCATTTCCTCCTGGGTTGTATCTCACCACCTCAAAATGAACATGTCCAAGACCAAACTACTCCTAATCCCCCCCTCTAACTCTACTCCAGTTTTTAAATTTTGTATCACTGTTGGTGGCACCACTATCTCCCCATCACCCCAAGTGATGCCTTGAAGTCACACTTGACTCAAATCTATCCTTCATTCCCCACATCCAATTACTCTCCTTATCCTGCCGCAACCACCTACGGAATATCTGCAAAATTCGTCTGTTTCTGAGCTCTGAAACTACTAAACAGCTAATCCACTCCCTGGTAATTTCCCGACTTGACTACTGTAATAACCTACTAACTGGCCTCCCTCTCTCCTGCCTCTCTCCCCTTCAATCAATCCCAATGCATCTGCCAGGCTAGTCCACCTCTCTCGATGCTCTGTTTCTGCTGCACCACTCTGTGAGTCCCTTCACTGGCTCCCCATTCACAGCAGTTAAATTAAAAATTCTCACCTTGACCTACAAAGCCCTAAAACAAAAGTATATATTTAGGAGTGCTAAAGGTAAAAGAGGTATAACTGTGTGGCTCTATATAGAAACAATAAACGACCCAAGATACAAAGAAAGTTACATATTTATTTTACCAAATATTTAAATATATATATAGCAGCACTACATAAGTATATATTAAGAAAATGCACCAATAAACAATAAAGATCGGACGTCTCAGATTATTAAAAGAAAAAAAGGTAAAAAGTATATTACCACCACAAAGCCCTCACCAATGCTGCCCCACCCTACCTGTCCTCACTCATCAACAAATATACTCCTGCCTGCCCCCTAAAATCCAACAATGACCTGCTCCTTGCGTCCTCTACCATCACCTCCTCTCATGCTAGACTACAGGACTTCACTAGTGCAGGCACCAACTTTCTGGAATGCACTTCCTCAAGCTGTCAGACTTTCCCCTAACCTCTCCTCCTTTAAACCTTCCCTAAAGACCTTTTTGTTCAGGAAAGCTTATCACCCGACTCAGTAACAAATGAATTTCACTTACCTAACAGTTGCCCTCATCTATCTGATCACTAATATCATTCTCACCTTTGCAGTCCCCACCTCCTGTTTCCTATCCTCCTACCCATTTAGATTGTAAGTTCCCACGGGAACTGGGCCCTCAATGTCCCCTGTATTTGCTTGTAAAATTTTGTCTTTTATTTTATTGTTTCTCCGTTGTACTTTTATCTTTGTACCCATGGGCAGCGCTGCTGAATCTGTTGGCGCTTTATAAATAAAGAATAATAATAATATTAAAAATTATTACCTCCATGAAGACAGTGCCAGTCAATATTACCTTACTGCAAGTTTTGATGTATGGCTGGAGCTGCTTCCACGCTCTTAACTGTATAGTGTGTGCCTTGCTAAACTTTTTAAATTCACCTCTGATATGACCGTCGCAGTCAATTTTTTGTTCTGGAGATTCTGTGTGTATGGCTGAAATTGCACCCATGCTCCTTGCTGTATGATGTGTGCTTTGCTCTGCCTTATGAAGTTCACACATATATATATATATATATATATATATATATATATATATATATATATATATATATATATATATATATATATATATATATATATATATATATATATATATATATACAAAATAGTTGCTTGTATCAGAATATCAATACACTCATGCCAATAAAACACTACTACCTCCGCCAATAAACACTACTTGCTTCTTGCAAAAAAGAGAGAGGTGCACGGCAACTTTTGCAGTTAAGAGTATAGCGTGGTCACCATGTAAATCAATATATATATATATATATATATATATATATATATATATATATATAATATATCCTCAGATGATGAAGCCCCGGGCAAACCTCTTTGGTGGAAGGGGCAAAATGCATCATACGGCACACATGGTGTTATTGATTGAAAAGGTGACCATGCTATACTCTTAACCACACAAGATGCCATGTACCTCTCTCTATTTTGCAAGAATCAATTAGTGTTTATTAGGGGGAGTAGTTCTGATGCGGAGATGTCACTGCCTAGAAGGGAGACAAATTAGCTGTTTGTAGGTGTATACAGTCTACCATGCAGTAAGTTCAATTTGAGTCTAGGCAGTGAAGAGTAATTCTCAATAGCATAGTATGTGAATTTGTCTCTGTAGCAACTGTTGTATGTTTGTACAAAGTATCAATGGCAAGAAAACAAAGTGTCATTACATTGCATACACTCACAAGTAAATGTAACTTAAGGCCAATATGTCCTTCCGTAAAGAAATTCAATCCACTGTGGATCTAAACCAAGCTCCACTAAGTTAGCGGAAGATGCTGGCAGCCAAACAAGCCCCTTCAGATTGTTGCTTCACTCTGTGCGGTCATGTGACCCGTCCGGAAATACAGCCTCAAGGTTCCAAAGAAACACGGCCAAGGACCGTAAAAGAAGTGTCCCAAGCTTCCCAACTATACATATGATAATCAGAAAAGAGGAATGATCCAGTGTGGTCATCAGTGCATATATTTATTCTGTATAAGGTAAATTACAAAACATATCATACAGGACCAACAGGTTAGGTGAAACATCCTACGCGTTTCATGCCGACAGGCACTTCATCAGGGATAGTGAATACACCCCCTTCTCCTCTCTCTTATAGAGCACACAATAACTCCTTAAAAACAGTGATGTGTACAGGTGTGTTAAGTGATAAAAAGTGAAACAGATACTTATAACAATTATTACTTGGTTGCAGGAACCACATCATTAATCTTCTAGTACAGTGTTTCCCAACCGCGGTCCTCAAGTACCCCCAACAGTCCTGATTTTCAATATAACTGAACTAGAGCACAGGTGAAATAATCATCTGATGGATGAGAGCAGGTTGGTTACTTATCAGCTGATTACTTCACCTGTGCACTGGTTCAGCTATAATGAAAACCATGCCTGTTGGGGGTACTTGAGAACCGCGGTTGGGGAAACACTGTTCTAGTGCATAGCAGTGACAGAAAAGAAAACACATGAATAAAATATATGCATGTGTATATATATATATATATATATAAATGGCCTTAGTTAATAAATTAAAAGTTAACCCTTTAATTTTTAATACATATGTATTCAGAGACTATGTATATTATAAAGTGTTCACTTATAAACATATATACATACTCAGGGAATTTATATTGCCATCCTTTAATTCTAAGCATGTGTAAACTGTCAAAACCATCTTTTAACAATGGGGCTTCTGCAAAACAAAGAAGAAAAAGAAGATAAATATTTATTCTAAAATCTAACAGGGTATGGGAACTAAAATAAAATTGCTGATTAAAAAGAAACAGCATGTTTTGAGAGACAAGTCTAAGTCTCTTATGCAACAAGTATACATATATATCTACCATAGAAAATGTATCAAAATACTCAAATATCATTATCATATCCATATGGTATCACATAATACATATCATGTAGCATATTGGACCTTGATCATCAGATACATGTCCTAAACAAACTTAGGATGTTAAAAATCTCAGACTAGTGACCCAGTAGTAATTACTTCTATGACTGTTGGTAAGGAAAAGAATATATATTTTAGTTCCCATACCTTTTTTGATTTTCGAATAAATATTTTTCTTCTTTGTTTTGCGGAAACCCCATTGTTAAAAGATGGTTTTGACAGTTTACACACGCTTAGAATTAAATTATGGCAATATAAATTCCCTGAGTATTTATATATGTTTATAAGTTAATATTTTATAGTATACGTAGTCTCTGTATACATATGTATTAAAAATTAAAGGGTTAATGCGTAATTTATTTACTAATGCCATCAAGATATATATATATATATGTATACGAATATGTGCATACATATATTGTATTCATGTGTTTTCTTTTCTGTCACTGCTATGTACTAGAAGACTAATGATGTGGTTCCTGCAACCAAGTAATAATTGTTATGATAAGTATCTGTTTCACATTTTTTCACTTAACACACCTGTACATGCCACTGTTTTTTAAGCATACTGGCCCCCAGTGAACTCAAAACATTAAAGAACAAGGGCTATGAAGTAGATATAGAAAGGAATCAACTAAAAGATTTTTCCCCTGCTTTGGATGCAGGGCGTGTAAATACAGCAGCAAATTGAAAGTCCTTAAATCAAGTTCCAATCATTTTGAACATACTATTAGGGACATGATTAGATGCTAAGATGAAGGCATTATCTATGCAATTGAGTGTTCATGTAAAAAAAACTCTATATAGGTGAAACGACCGGCACATGTGAAAGGATTATGGAACATATGTCCTGTATAGACAGGGGTAATTTGGACACCTGTATCTATAGCCACTTTAGGAGGTACATAATAATAATCTCAAAGACCTCCGGTATTATGAAAATACAACCAGATTAGAGAGGGGGGATTTGGAAAATAAACTGCTTAAAGCTGAAGCGGAGATGATATATAAACTAGATACATTGCACCCAAAAGGTTTAAATTCTGAAATTGATATCTCTCCCTTCATATAAGACTTACAGTTTTCCACACAGGATTCTATTGATACCCTCACATTTTCCAATGTATATTCTAAATATCCCTAGCTATATGTTTATCCTCAGTTTAGATCTCTTATACCACTATACTCTATACCAACTATACATACTCCTTAAGCACCATATATGCTAAGCTGTATACTATACTCTAATGATTCACTTAATTGATCTTTCTCTATTATAAATGTATTATATATGTACATATATGCTTGGTTGCACATTGTATATCTATATGGGACCAATACGATGACAAAATAATCATAGCAATACAAGGATATTTTTATCCTATTTATTGAGTAAATCTTTCTATATGATAGCAATGTATTTTATGTACTTGAGAAGATCATCATAATTCCACTTTACATGAAGTCCACATTAATTTAAAAAAAAAAGGAGAAGAGGAAATCATCCAATCGAAAGGAAGGGAGGCCTTTTTAAACCTGGAAGTGAGCAGTATGTACATTTCTTGATAAAGCCCCTAACGGGCAAAACGCATTGACCAGGACTTGTTGCTACTTCCAGTCATATCTTTTGACTTTTTATTCTAAGTTTTATTCTGGATTTGAGATATTTAACACTAACCATGACCTCGCACCATAGAGTACACACCCGCCCTACAGAGTCCAGAGGATTGGGCAGAGGGAGGTGCTGCAAACTGTATCTATTGGTATCAGCAGATTCCACCCAGCTGACATAGCTACTAAAAATCTGAACTCCGACCTCTGACGTGCAGAGGTGAGTCAGGTGCTATACACTTGTTACCAGAGTTTCAACAGACACTGCCCACGCATGCTGGGAGTGCTCACAGACGAATCTGAGACATAGAGGTTCACGGATCAACTTATATCCAAAACGACCAAGGTAACCTCTTGTCCCCCTGTTCTTTGTATCCCCTCTGGATGTGGTCTGATCCTCCGAGGGGAAATTAGTATTGACTCTTATAGGATTCACATCTTCCTTTCGCTCCTGGGCGATTGGGGCAATTTGATTTTTATTCTCTACACCAGCTCTGTTCTCGGAGTTGCTCAATTTGTCGTCCGCACTATATATATATATATATATATATATATATATATATATATATATATATATATATATATATATATGTATATATGTATGTAAACATAAACAGATGCACTCTCAGGACTTCCACAAAATTCTTTAATGGAACGTTTTCGGGGTTCACAACCCCTTCACATCAGCATCAACATATAATCAAACATCACACAATTTATAGTGTTTCTAACAAAATCTCACCAAACAAGTGTTACTCCAAAAAGTGCACCAAATATCGAGTGTGGAACGCATCTTGCGTTCCACTGTGATGTTGTCTCACTTCCGGTTTCGCGGCATTATAATGTTAAGCTTACAAGCAGTGTTGTGTATTGTGCCTTCATACATTAACTCTTACACAATTTTGTGTAGTGTGTGCTTAAGTAAGCAAGTGCTAAAATACCTTCTGGTATATTGAGAGTCTGCCTTAGATCGCCGTGATATTAGCTCTGATCGGCAGGTTAAGTGTCATAGTGTGTACAAGTCATCATGGCAACTGTAGCTATGGTTATGATACACACTCAAACATCGTGTCTTAATACTGTGATAAATCGCATAGTGTAGCAAACATATATATGTGTCAGTAAGTGATAAACAATCAGAGTCACATTCATACATAAATATACACAATGATGTATGTACATAGATAGATATAAATTAAATTTAAATGCAAAAAGTGGTGATTCTTGCTATGCTTGTTATCAATTCATAAAAAGATGTAGAATGACTGCAATATAAAATAAAGTATATATACTGATATTTTATATTGCTGTTTTTATTCGTATTACTGTTCATGAGCTTTTTTGGGGAGACGTCCCTATAGCCAATTGATTCATTATATACCTTGCAAATAAACACTTCTTTTTTAAAAGATTAAATACCTTTTATATACCCTATCTTATATGATTTGACCTCATATCCCTGCTTTTAGCACTGCTTTACCTACTGTTTTGTCAGTCATTAAAGGGACATGAAACTCTATTTATTTTATGATTCAGATAAAGCTTATAGGTTTTAAACAACCTTCCAATTTATTTTATTAGCTAGTTTGCATTGTCCTCTTGGTATCTATCATTCATTTTTTTTTAAACTAGGTATGTTCTATAGCAGCAATACACTACTGGGAGCTAGCTGCTGATTGGTGGCTGTACATATATGCCTCTTGTTATTGGCTCACTCAATATGTTCAGTTAGCTCCAAGTAATGCATTGCTGCTTCTTCAACAAAGTATACCAAGAGAATGAAGCAGATGTGATAAAAGAAGAAATTTGAAAAGTAAATTTATGCTTACCTGATAAATTGATTTCTTCTATGATAAGACAAGTCCACGGATTCATCCTTTACTTGTGGGATATTATCCTCCTGCTAACAGGAAGTGGCAAAGAGCACCACAGCAGAGCTGTCTATATGGCTCCTCCCTTGAATCCACCCCCCAGTCATTTGACCGAAGGTATAGGAAGAAAAAGGAGAAACTAAAAGGTGCAGAGGTGACTGAAGTTTTAAATCAAAAAATATAATCTGTCTTAAAATGACAGGGCGGGCCGTGGACTCGTATCATAGAAGAAATCAATTTATCAGGTAAGCATAAATTTACTTTTCTTCTATAAGATACGATGAGTCCACGAATTCAATACCAAAGCTACAGGACACGGATGAACAGGAGGGACAAGACAGATGCCTAAACAGAAGGCACCACTGCTTGAAGAACTTTTCTCCCAAAAATAGCCTCCGAAGAAGCAAAAAGTATCAAATTTGTAAAATTTGGAAAAGGTATGAAGGGAAGACCAAGTCGCAGCCTTACAAATCTGTTCAACAGAAGCATCGTTTTAAAAAACCCATGTGGAAGCCACCTCTCTAGTAGAGTGGGCTGTAATCCTTTCAGGAGGCTGCTGTCCAGCAGTCTCGTATGCCAACCGGATGATGCTTTTCAGCCAAAAAGAAAAAAACCCTTCTCCAATCCTTCTTGAAAAAAGGACAAAATCCTAGGAATCCTGATCTTACTCCATGAGTAGCCTTTGGATTCGCACCAATAAAGATATTTACACCATATCTTATTGTAAATTTTCCTAGTTACAGGTTTTCAAGCCTGAATCAAGGTATCTATGACCGACTCAGAGAATCCCCGCTTAGATAAAAACAAACGTTCAATCTCCAAGCAGTCAGCCGCAGAGAAACTAGATTTGGATGCGTGAACAGACCTCGATTGAGAAGGTCCTGTCTCAGTGGCAGTGTCCACGGTGGTAGAGATGACATTTCCACCAGGTCTGCATTCCAAGTCCTGCGTGGCCACGCAGGTGCTATCAAAATCACCGAAGCCCTCTCCTGTTTGATTCTGGCAATCAGACGATGAAGGAGAGGAAATGGTGGAAACACATAAGCCAGGTTGAACGACCAAGGTACTGCTATAGCATCAATCAGTACTGCTTGGGGATCCCTTGATCTGGACCCATAACAAGGAAGTTTGGCATTCTGACGAGATGCCATCAGATCCAATTCTGGTGTGCCCTATTGATGAATCAATTGTGCAAACACCTCCGGATGGAGTTCCCACTCCCCCGGATGAAAAGTCTGACGACTTAGAAAATCTGCTTCCCAGTTCTCCACTCCTGGGATATAGATTGCTGATAGATGGCAAGAGTGAGTCTCTGCCCATCGAATTATTTTGGAAACCTCTATCATCGCTAGAGAACTCTTTGTTCCCCCCTGATGATTGATATATGCTACAGTCGTGATATTGTCCGACTGGAATCTTATGAATCTGGCCGAAGCCAGCTGAGGCCACGCCTGAAGTGCATTGAATATCGCTCTCAGTTCTAGAATATTTATTGGAAGGAAAGCCTCCTCCTGAGTCCACACACCCTGTGCTTTCGGGGAATTCCAGACTGCACCCCAACCTAATAGGCTGGCGTCCGTCGTCACTATGACCCATGCTGGCCTGCGGAAACACATTCCCTGGGACAGATGATCCTGTGACAACCACCAAAGAAGAGAGTCTCTGGTCTCTTGATCCAGATTTATCTGAGGAGATAAATTTGCATAATCCCCATTCCACTGTCTAAGCATGCATAGTTGCAGTGGTCTGAGATGCAAACGAGCAAACGGAACTATGTCCATTGCCGCTACCATTAGTCCAATTACCTCCATACACTGAGCCACTGACAGCCGAGGAATGGAATTAAGTGCTTGGTAGGTAGTTAAGATCTTTGATTTTCTGACCTCCGTCAGAAAAATTTTCATGTTTACCGAATCTATGAGAGTTCCCAGGAATGGAACTCTTGTGAGAGGGATAAGTGAACTCTTCTTTACGTTCACCTTCCACCCGTGAGATCTTAGAAAAGCCAACACGATACCCGTGTGAGATTTGGCTAGTTCGTAAGTTGACGCCTGAATTAAGATATCGTCCAGATAAGGCGCCACTGCTATGCCCCGCAGCCTTAGAACCACCAAAAGTGACCCTAGCACTTTTGTGAAAATTCTGGGAGCTGTGGCCAACCGGAAGGGAAGAGCCACAAACTGGTAATGCTTGTCCAGGAAGGCGAACTTGAGGAACTGGTGATGATCTTTGTGGATAGGAATGTGAAGATACGCATCCTTCAAATCCACGGTGGTCATATATTGACCCTCCTGGATCATTGGTAAAATAGTCTGAATGGTCTCCATCTTGAAGGATGGGACTCTGAGAAATTTGTTTAGGATCTTGAGATCTAAAATCGGTCTGAAGGTTCCCTCTGTTTTGGGAACCACGAACAGATTGGAGTAAAACCCCTGCCCCTGTTCTGCTTTTGGAACTGGGCAGATTACACCCATAGTATATAGGTCTTCTACACAGCGTACGCGCCAAAATGGCACTCTACACGCCAAAATGGCAAAACCTGAATTCTTTGCCGCTAATTTAGCCAGTTGAAAAGCGGCATCTGTAATAAAATAATTAGCTAGCTTGAGAGCCTTAATTCTATCTAAAATCAAATCCAATGGGGTCTCAACCTTAAGAGCCTCCTCAAGAGCCTCAAACCAAAAAGCAGCTGCAGTAGTTACAGGAACAATGCACTCTATAGGTTGCAGAAGAAAACCCTGATGAATATATATTTTCTTTAGAAGACCCTCTAATTTTTTATCCATAGGATCTTTGAAAGCACAACTGTCCTCAATAGGTATAGTTGTACGCCTAGCTAGGGTAGAAACAGCTCCCTCCACCATAGGGACCATCTGCCACGAATCCCGAATGGGGTCAGATATGGGAAACATTTTCTTAAAAGTAGGAGGGGGAGAGAACGGAATGCATGGTCTATCCCATTCCTTAGTAACAATGTCCTAAATCCTCTTAGGGACCGGAAAAACATTAGTGTAAGAAGGAACCTCTAAATATCTATCCATTTTACACAATTTCTCTGGAGGAATTACAATAGGGTCACAGTCATCCAGAGTCGCTAAAACCTCCCTGAGTAACAAGTGGAGGTGTTCAAGCTTAAACTTGAGGGAACATCTTTCCTGAATCAGAAAGCTCTCCCTCAGACAGCAATTCCCCTACCCCCAATTCAGAGCATTGTGAGGGAACATCGGAGATGGCTAATAAAGCGTCAGAGGACTCAGCATTTACTCATATACCGGATCTACTGCGCTTCCCCTGCAAACCAGGCAGTTTAGATAATACCTCTGTGAGGGTAGTAGACATAACTGTGGCCATATCTTGCAGGGTGAAAGAATTAGACGCACTAGAAGTACTTGGCGTCGCTTGTGCGGGCGTTAAAGGTTGTGACACTTGGGGAGAAGTAGATGGCAAAACCTGATTCTCTTCTGACTGAGAATCATCCTGCGACAAACTTTAACCAGCTAAAATATGTTCTTTGCAATGTAAGGCCCTTTCAGTACATGAGGGACACATTTTAAGTGGGGGTTCCACAATAGCTTCTAAACACATGGAACATTGGCTTTCCTCAATGTCAGACATGTTAAACAGGCTAGTAATGACCACAAACAGGCTTGAAAACACTTTATTTAGTGAAAAAATAACAATCTTAAAAAACGGTACTGCGCCTTTAAGAGAAAAAAAGCATACAATTTTTCCAAAACTGCTTAAAAACAATCAAATTGTCCCAATTTTATGGTAGAAGCATCCCAATTCTGCAGCTAAGTTTGCCCCACAAGGAAAGGAATACTTAACCCTTACAGGAAAAAACAGAAAAATACAAAACGTTTTTTTTCAATAAAAAGCACCCCCTGCACCTCGCCACAGCCCTGCTGTGGCGCCTACCTGCCCTCAGGGGTCTGTAAAACCAGGTTAAACCTTCGTTTTGGCCAAATACAGCTCACAAAGGCCCACCGGATCTGGAGCTTGCTGCTTGCTTGAGAAAAACAACTGAGCAACTGAGGCGCGGAAATAGGCCCCGCCCATCTCACTCGATGCCTCAAAGCCCAAATTAACCGCACCAGAGCGGTCTAACAACCTAGCCATGTAGGTTCATAAACCCAGAAATAAAGCCATGTGTACCCTTCTTAAATAAAACATAAAAACGTCTCTCCTTTAAAAACGTTAACTGCACTCCCAAACATGTAAAAGTTTGCCCACAAACATTCAAACATCAGTGTCAACCATTTTTATATAGCCCATATATGCAAGCTTAGTAATACCCCTCTTTATACTTTAGGATTACTGCTTACCCTCTCCCTCATGGGATACTGTCAGCCAATTCTGAAATAACACAGTCTCTCCAGAAAAAATGACTGAACATACCTCACTGCTTATAGCATGAAAAACGTTCCTCACACTGGAGTTTCTTAAGTACTTTTCAGCCATTCTGTGGGAACTGCACTGGATCTTAGTAACAACTGCTAAGATCATCAGCCTCCAGGCAGAAGTCTTCATCCATCTGCTGCCTGACGGAAAATAGTACACACCGGTACCATTTAAAATAAAAAACTCTTGCTTGAAGAAAATAAAAACTAACATGTTATCACCTATTTCACTTTACCCTTCCTCGTACTTAGAGTAGGCAAAGAGAATGACTGGGGGGTGGAGTCAAGGGAGGAGCTATATAGACAGCTCTGCTGTGGTGCTCTTTGCCACTTCCTGTTAGCAGGAGGATAATATCCCACAAGTAAAGGATGAATCCGTGGACTCGTCGTATCTTATAGAAGAAAAGCTGTTTAAAATTGTATGATTTGCATGAATCACAAAAGAAAAAGAAAAGTGTTTCATGTCCCTTTAAGGCCAGCATCAGTTTGTCTGCTCACATTTTCTGATTCAGGTTTTTTTTAATTTGATTCTTATTTATGGATTCTTAGAATTCAACACTGCGTATGTTTCTCATGTGGATTTAGTGGTTTCTGACTTGTACCTCGTTTTTCACCATTCTACGATTGATTTTGCTTCTATTTACTTCTCATAGTACTTGATCGTTGGTTTGGATTCAACTACGTTTCTTGACGTATTCCCTCATAAATAGAACTACAGTAAGTCACATCCTGCATCCTAACCACAGATTGTGCTCATCACTAGTAAGCTTTTATCTCCATGCCAGGACTGATATGTACTTTACACTCTTGTACCACATCTACTGTATTTGGACACTTGTTGTCCACTACTGGTGCACTGTCGATGTTGCACAGTTGTGAAACTCACATGGTAGATAGGTAATCACAGAAGATTCAGTAAATAGTTTTACAAAGGAAAGATCATTTTTAATATTTAAATAGCAATCTCCTCTGTTATCATTGTTAATGCAAAATATGCTGAACTACAGAAAATAATGTATTTTTGTCAGCAACACATAAAGTGGCAAATGTTAAAAAAAAATCTGTAATCCACGACTTCATTCAAACAAGTAAACATTTTTGTCTTTTTCCAAACTTAATTACTGCCCTGCAAAGTAGGTATAAGTCTCAAAGTATTCAGAAACATTAGACAAGACACCACATCAATAAAATGTCGGAAAAATAATATGAATAGGGACAAGTCAAAAGATGATACAGATAAATGGCATACATTTTAATTCATCATAATAAATCTATCAAAGCTATATTTGTAAACTATATTCCATCCCCCCTCCACCCAAAAAATATGTTTTCCTGTTTAAAATGCAAGTCTCCTACTGGAACAATGTCTAATATTAATTATTATTTCGGTTTAATGGGTTTTCATTAAATTAGAAGATGGAGCAATTACCAGGGTGAACAGCTAATGTTTCAAAAGGTAAGCTCCCATGCAACAGAGCCAGTTTTAGTCAGCTTATAAATCCTTTATGCACCGTGGCTCAGCATATTATTGTATTACTGGCGATGCAAAACAAGACTGACAATGTTACTTATCGGTTGAAAACATGAATGCTTTGTTTTCATGCCTATCTAGAAACATTGGACAACAACATTACAAGTTTGTTTCTGTTATCAAGGAGATTTTTGAAAGCACAAAGCATGTATCTAATGTCAACTGGAGAACACAAGGCATATATAATCAGATTGTATCAATATAGAAGGACAAAAGGCTCTTTTAAAAGGGATGAAAAGTTGAATTTGAAATGCACAGCAGTCCTTTTCCATTTTTATTAGCAGTATTTTTACAATACACGTGTGTTGCTAAATTGTTTTTGGTTAAAATGCATCACTAGTAAATCAACTTGCTGCTAATGCACAGGCTACATGTACATACATACCGCAGAGGCTCCACTTGCCATTGGTAAATTGATTATTATTTTTTTATGACAAGACCATGTATCACTAATGTGTGTGACAAAACAAACCTTCACTTTTACAGTAAAAAGCTTTTATTCTGTTGTTTTTAGTTAGCTCAATGATTGGACACATTTCTGCCATTATTAAAGGGACACAATCCAATTTTTTTTCTTTCATGGATCAGATAGAGCATGCAATTTGAAGCAACTTTCTTATAGACTTGTGCATGGCCGAAAAATTCGGTTTGGATCGATTCGGATGTTTTCGAATTTCGGTTTGGATCGATTCGAATTCAGAAAAATTCGAATGAATTCGTTTCGTATTCATTCGGATTCGAATAAATTCGGCTGTATTCGGTTCGGAAATTCGGAATTTCGGTATGTGTTAGGTGGGATGTGCCGTGTATTAGACTAGTATTATGTACTCTATATTAGGTTTAACCCATAGCAGAGTGATATAACCTAATATACTGTACAATACTAGTGTAATCCATGGCCATCCGAATGTAACGAATAAATCCGAACTAATTCGGATTTATTCTATAGATTTGGTACTACCATAATTTGGAAATCAAAATCGATCCGAATCTCAGAATTTAAGAAATTTGTCCGAATTTCGTTTTGTTCCGAATCGAAACGCACATGTCTACTTTCTTATTTACTTCTATTACCATTTTTCTTCATTCTCTTGCTATCTTTATTTGAAAAGCAAGAATGTAAGTTTGCTTGCTGATTGGTGGCTAAATGCACCCACCAATAAAAAAGTGCTGTCCAGAGTCCTAACCAAAAATTGTCTGGCTTCTTAGCTTAGATGCCTTCTTTTTACAAATAAACGGCTAGATTACGAGTTTTGCATTATGAGCGGCTCGGTACTAACTTGCAAGTTATTTCCACTGATCACCTCCCTATAGCGCTGCTATTACAGGTTTTCATAAACCCGGTGTTAGCAAGCAATATTGCAGCATTGAGCAAAATTGAGCTCCATACCGCACTCAAATACCAGCGCTGCTTTGAGCTGGTTTTACGTGCTCATGCACAATTTCCCTATAGACATCAAAATGGGGAGAGCCGGCTAAAAAAAAGCCTAACACCTAATAAAGGAGCGTAAAGCTCCGTTACGCAGCCCCATTGATTCCTATGGGGAAACAAAATTTATGTTTACACCTAACACCCTAACATAAACCCTTTGAATCCCCACATCTGGTATCTTGAAAAAGGCTGTCCAGCCGAAACATGTTGATACCAGAGCACACCTGCACAGGATTTGAGAAGACAAAGTGAATACCAGCTATACCCAGTTGAAATATTCAAGTTCCCACTGAGCGGCATATATTTAACCGCAAAGATCACATTGATAACTAGAAATCCTTTTTCTACTTATCCTACAAACTTTCTACTTATCCCAACAACCACATTTCAGCACCCAGATTGGTTACTGACCGACATCTAAGAAACCTGGGAACAACAGACCGGAAAGGCACGCAAAAATTCCACATCAGGAGGTTATCCAACAACCATACCATCGTGATCGGTCACTGACCGACAGACAAGCCACAGAATAGAAAAACCGGAGATACTTAAAAAACATCAGCAAACGGTTAGCACTTAACCGCAACGAAGATCCTACCAAGAAACCCTTAAGAGCGCGATAAGGTAACTGAGCGGCCACGACAACTACCCAAACACTTATATAAAAGTGAATTTTCTCGCAGCAAACAGATAAGCCCACCTAATAAGAGGAAACCAAAGCGGCATTTATTTAACCGCCAGCAGCTCATATAGAACTGCTACCAGCTTGATCTTGAAACTTAATCAAAACACTGGCATAGCGGCGTTTATTTAACCGCAATTATCTCACAAAAGTTATATCAAACAGATACACTTCAAGGTACTAATTTGTATACTTATATTATAGTGTGATAAAAATTGCACCAACATACCTCTACATTTGATATATAGTTGCCTAAGATAAGATCTCAATTGCATAGCTGAACTTGAAACAAAGTATCCTATATGAACTATACAGCAACTATTGTTTTATCCACTATAAAATTGTATCTACAAACATTCTGTTAGAAATTACAACTTGTGATAAACCCAAAACTGTATAAATTATAAGATTTCAACGTTATTATTTTAATTTAATTTATTTTTTATATATTATGTACATTTTTATACATAGAGACACCGGTGTCATTTTTTAAACTTTGAAGGAATTGTAATAATTTTTGTTTAACTGTACTTTTAGCATCACTACTATTGGGTAAATTTACCATAATCAAATAAAGGATCATATTTATTTCTTAAATAGTTTCGACATCCATTTTTTCCAAAAGAGAATATAAAATTAGGACTCATCAAAACATTAACATATATTGAGCCCACATATTATCACACATATTTACAGTAAGACACATTGGGAATAGCAACTTGTTTTGCGCCACCTACTACAACAAACAAAATTTATGTTTACACCTAACACCCTAACATAAACCCTGAGTCTAAACACCCCTAATCTGCCGCCCCCGACATCTCCGCTACCTACCTACACTTATTAACCCCTAATCTGCCGCTCCCAATGTCGCTGCCACCTACCTACACTTATTAACCCCTAATCTGCTGCCCATAACATCGCCGCCACCTACATTACACTTATTAACCCCTAATCTTCCGCCCCAACGTCGCCTCCACTATACTTAATTTATTAACCCCTAACCCTAAGTCTAACACTAACCCTAACACCCACTAACTTAAACATAATTAAAATAAATCTAAATGCAAATTACAATTAATACCTAAATAATTCCTATTTAAAACTAAATACTTACCTATAAAATAAACCCTAAGCTAGCTACAAAATAACTAATAGTTACATTGTATCTATCTTAGGTTTTATTTTTATTTCACAGGTAAGTTTGTATTTATTTTAACTAGGTAGACTAGTTACTAAATAGTTATTAACTATTTACTAGCTACCTAGCTAAAATAAATACAAAATTACCTGTAAAATAAAACCTAACCTGAGTTACACTAACACCTGACCTTACACTACAATTAATTAAATTCAATTGAATACAATTAACTATTTTTTTTTTTTTTTTTTAAAACACACTAAATTACACAAAATAAAAAAGAAATTATCAAATATTTAAACTAATTACACCTAATCTAATAGCCCTATCAAAATAAAAAAGCCCCCCAAAATAAAAAAACCCTAGCCTAAACTAAACTGGCAATGGCCCTTAAAAGGGTCTTTTGCGGGGCATTGCCTTAAATAAATCGGCTCTTTTACCTGTAAAAAAAAAAATACAAACAACCCCCCAACAGTAAAACCCACCACCCACACAACCAAACCCCCCAAATAAAATTCTATATAAAAAAAAACCTAAGCTCCCCATTGCCCTGAAAAGGGCATTTGGATGGGCATTGCCCTTAAAAGGGCATTTAGCTCTTTGTATTTGCCAAACCCTAAGCTAAAAATAAAACCCACCCAATAAACCCTTAAAAAAAACCTAACACTTACCCCCGAAGATCCACTTACAGTTTTTGAAGACCGGACATCCATCCTCATCAGCCAATAGGATTTTTTCACCTTTAATTCCGATTGGCTGATAGAATTCTCTGATTCCATTCAAGGGACGCCATCTTGGATGACGTCTCTTAAAGGAACTTTCATTCTTCAGTAGCCGTCATCAGAAGAGGATGCTCCACGCCGGATGTCTTGAAGATGGAGCCACTCCGCATCCGAAGGATGAAGATAGAAGATGCCGTCTGGATGAAGACTTCTGCCTGCCTGGAGGACCACTTCTTGCTGTCTGGATGAAGACTTCTCCCGGCTTCATTGAGGACTTCTTGCCGCTTGGATGAAGACTTCTCCCGGCTTTGTTGAGGATGGATGTCCGGTCTTCAAAAACTGTAAGTGGATCTTCAGAGGTTAGTGTTAGGTTTTTTTAAGGGTTTATTGGGTGGGTTTTATTTTTAGCTTAGGGTTTGGACTGAAAAAGAGCTAAATACCCTTTTAAGGGCAATGTCCATCCAAATGCCATTTTCAGGGCAATGGGGAGCTTAGGTTTTTTAGATTGGATTTTATTTGGGGGGCTTGGTTGTGTGGGTGTTGGGTTTTACTGTTGGCGGGTTGTTTGTATTTTATATTTTTTTACAGGTAAAAGAGCTGATTTCTTTGGGGCAATACCCTGCAAAAGACCCTTTTAAGGGCCACTGGCAGTTTAGTTTAGGCTAGGGTTTTATATTGGGGGGGCTTTTTTATTTTGATAGGGCTATTAGATTAAATATTTGATCATTTCTTTTTTATTTTGTGTAATTTAGTGTTTGTTTGTTTTGTAATTTAGTTAATTGTATTTAAATAATTTAATTTATTCAATTGTATTGTAAGGTTAGGTGTTAGTGTAAGACAGGTTAGGTTTTATTTCACAGACAAGTTTGTATTTACTTTAACTAGGTAGTTAGTAAATAGTTAATGACTATTTAATAACTATTGTACCTAATTAAAATAAATACAAACTTACCTGTGAAATAAAAATAAAACCTAAGATAGATACAATGTAACTATTAGTTATATTGTAGCTAGCTTAAGTTTTATTTTATAGGTAAGTATTTAGTTTTAAATAAGAATTATTTAGGTATTAATTGTAATTTTTATTTAGATTTATTTTAATTATATTAAAGTTAGTGGGTGTTAGGGTTAGACTTAGGGTTAGTTTTAGGGGTTAATAACTTTAGTATAGTGGTGGCAATTTTGGGGGCAGAAGATTAGGGGTTAATAACAGTAATGTAGGTTGCAGCGATGTTAGGGACAGCAGATTAGGGGTTAATAATATTTAACTAGTGTTTGCGATGCAGGAGTACGGCAGTTTAGGGGTTAATATGTCTATTATAGTGGCGGCAATGTCCGGAGTGGCAGATTAGGGGTTAATAATTTTATTTTAGTGATTGTGATGTGGGGGGCCTCGGTTTAGGGGTTAATAGGTAGTTTATGGGTGTTGGTGTACTTTTTAGCACTTTAGTTATGAGTTTTATGGTACAGCTTTGTAACATAAAAGCCGTAACTACTGACTTTCAGTTTACGGTATGGATCTTGACGGTATAGGCTGTACCGCTCACTTTTTGGACAGACAGGCAAACTCGTAATAACTGCGATATGGAAGTCCCATTGAAAAAGGACTTTTGGAAAGCTGCGGTAGTTACGTTGCATGACGGACAAAACAGTGTGCGGTGCAGATATACCTGCAAGACTCGTAATACCAGCGGTAGTGAAAAAGCAGCGTTATGAGGCTTTTTCACTCATAACGCAAAACTCGTATTCTAGCCGAATGATAGCAAGAGAACGTAGAACAATTAATAATAGGAGTAAATTAGAAAATTGCTTAAAATTGCATGGTCTATCCGAATCATGAAAGAAAAAAATTTGGGTTTAGTAAAAAAAGCAAAATTTCAGCACTGGCATACTGGACAGTACCTCTAAGCGCCTCTCCATTTTGTAATAACTATTGTATGTACTGGCATATAAAGTAGGTTTTAGTATTCATAAAAGTATTATAATGTGAAGGGGACTCAAAACAGTGCTCTTTTTAAGGGACATAACCCCTCCCAAAAAATAAACAAATCATGATTTACAGAGTGTAGAATTTTAAAAAGCTTTCCAATTTACTTCTATTAGCAAATTTACTATGATCTCTTAGAAGGTAGAAGGTGTAGGAGTGATCACATGATGTGAGCAATATACAGAAGGATTTTTATAACTATGTTACACATTTGGAAGAACAGCAGGTGGCAGCAGTGTTTCCTGTCTTTTAGTGCACCAGAAATGTACACTCTACTTATCTAAATATCTTTTCAACAAAGAATACCATAAAAACAAAGTATATTTGATAATAAAGAAAAATTGAAAACTTTTTTTTAAATTGTATGATCTGTCTGGTTCACAAAAGAAACATTTTGGGTTTCATTTCCCTTTAAAAGCAAACAGTCGCATAGCAGATATATTCATATATATTGCAGTTAAATGAAAAGTACACTTCAACACGCACCTCTGCTTTTTTAACATCACAGATGTCTCTAACATAATAAGAGCATTTTATGTATATTAGGAGCTAATTTAGAGAATAACATTAAGTATACTGGTTTAAAACCCTTGGTTGGCAGAGAAGGCTGCAAGAAAAAAAAAGTATTATAATATCAAGCTGCCACATTGACAACCAAAAGTTAATTTTTAAGACATTAAAAGTATGCTAATTGGTAAAAGCAGAATAATTATAGCTAGCAGTATTAATTATCCATACTAATGACAGGCAGCTTGAGAATTACAGTTATATAAAAAAACACACTTGACACACATCATTTCTTAAATCAAGAGTACTTTTTTTTAAAAAAAAAAAAACAACAACAACTAAAATAAATATTGCAACCACAATTTTATAGAGACAAAAATGGGCAAGATATCGCATGGCGTTATAGTCAAAGGGACAGTCTAGTCAAAATTAAACTTTCATGATTCAGATAGGGCATGTCAATTTAAACAACTTTCCAATTTACTTTTATCATCAAATTTGCTTTGTTCCCTTGGCATTCTTAGTTGAAAGCTAAACCTAGGTAGGCACATATGCTAATTTCTAAGTCTTTAAAGGCTGCCTCTTATCTGAATGCATTTGACCGTTTTTACAGCTAGAGGGCATTAGTTCATGTGTGCTATATAGATAACATTGTGCTCACGTCCGTGGAGTTACTTATGAGAGGGCACTGATTGGCTAAAAACAAGTCTGTCAAAAGAACTGAAATAAGGGGGCAGTCTGCAGAGTATTAGATACAAGATACAAGGTAATTATAGAGGTAAAATTATATTAATATAACCGTGTTGGTTATGAAAAACTGGGGAATGGGTAATAAAAGGGATAATCTATCTTTTTAAACAATAAAAAGTCTGGAGTAGACTGGCCCGTAAAGTTTAGGGTTTAGCTAACATGCATTAACAATCCAATCTATCAGTAATCCAAGTAAAATACTGAATTATATTCTGGGTTATTTATCACATTGGTTTATAAGCCTTTCAAACTCATTAGAAAAAGCACCATTTAAATTAGTCCATAATAGTAAACTAGTCAATATTGATTATTACTACCTAATATTTGAAAGCTTTTTACAATATAATTTTGACTTTCATACCCCCTTAACCACTAATCTCAATCTATAACAGGTAAAAAAGGAATATCATTTTGAGCTATTTTGTTATTAATATTTTAATATTTAAATATTTTTTATTCTAATCATAAACTAACATTCTCATGATGTTTAACTTAAAAGCAAGATTTACTTATAAGGGTTGAGTTGTATTAAGTTTAAAAGAAACTATTGATGTTAACTGATCATACAGAAAAAAAACAAATGCATATGAAAAGCTTGTGATAATTGGTTATAGGTTTGGTGGATGAATTAGAATAGCTTTAATTTGAAACACTGGATAAAGCCGTGCTATGGACTAATGGGGGTAAATGGAGGTGACTGACAACTACATGCATGCATTCCCTTTTCCTGATTGGCTCATTGGTTGTCTCTTGCTCTACACACTTCACTTCCTGAACAGAAGAAGTGTTAAATCCTTTAAATTATAGCATTTTATTATTGTATTACTATCCCTTTAAAGGGAAATGAAACTCTAAGATTATAATAATGTATATAATTAGTAAAAAAAAAAAAAAAAAAGCCCATGCCTAATACATGTATTGTTTATTTTGCTTGCTTTTGCTGTAAAATACATTTCTTTTATATAAAAAATGTGCCTGTCCAACTCTCCCTAAAGGGGCAAAAAAGGCAAATTCTGTAACCTAGGCTTTTCTTCAAAATGTTGTAATTTATCTAAAGCAGCTACATACTAAACAGTGATTGCTTAAAGCAATGGACACATTAATTTACAGCTAGCCCAATTGGCTTCAATTACAGGATATAATATTATTTGCAGGCTTGAAGTAGCCCCCCCCCCCCCCCCTAAATCATTAATAAAGTGGCGGTTTCTAGATAGTTTTATCCAAAAGCAGTAAGGGCAAGGAATGCTTCACAAAACAAAATGTATCTTCATCTGGTTAGCCAAAAGTCCTTGCAGTGGCTATGGTTTTCGCTATATTCAAATCTTAACTGCAGATATTCTGTACCCTACAAACATTAAAAGGGACAATAAATTCCAGATTAAATATTCATGGTAGAGCATAGAGTAACAAACAACTTTCCATTTGTTCAACAAAAGCTTCCAAAAGAACAAATCAAATCTTGCATGCTCTTTCGGAATTATGAAAGTTTAATTTTGAATGTTCTGTCCCTCTAAGCATGCTTGGAATAGCAGTGATTACAGTACATGACCATATAAAAAAATATATAATAATGTTAAAGGGATAATAAACCCATTTTTTTTTTCTTTCATGATTCGGATAGAGCATGCAATTTTAAGCAACTTTCTAATTTACTCCTATTATCAATTTTTCTTCGTTCTCTTGGTATTTTTATTAGAAAAAGCAGGAATCTAAGATAAGGAGCTGGTCCATTTTAGGTTCAGCACTCTGGATAGCACCACCAATCAACAAGCGCTACCCAAGTGCTGAACCAAAAATGGGCCGACTCCTAACCTTTACATTCCTGCTTTTCAAACAAAGATAGCAAGAGAATGCAGGAAAATTGATAATAGGTAAGTTACTTAAAATTGCATGTTCTATCTGAATCATTAAAGAACAAATTTTTATAACTATTTACTAACTACCTAGTTAAAATAAATACATACTTACTTGTAAAATAAAAATAAAACCTAAGTTTAAACTAAAAAATCCGAAAATTACTAAAAATAAAAAACCTAAGATTACTAAAAAATGAAAACTACAATTACAAAAAATAAAAAAAACTACCATTACAAAAAATAAAAAAAACTACCATTACAAAAAATAACAAATGAAATTATCCAAAACAATAAAAACATTCCTATTCTAATACCCTGTTTGAAAAAAAAAACAACCCCAAAATAAAAAAAAAAAACACAGCAAAATAAATAAAAAAAAATCTATAATAAACTACCAAGGGCCTTTTGTAGGACATTGCCATAAAAGTTAACAGCTCTTTTGCTAAAAAAATTACAACAAATACCCCCTAACATTACAAACCCCCACCCCCCCAAACCCACAAAATAACTAAACTGAAAAAATTCTAATCTACCCATTGCCTTGAAAAGGGCATTTGTATGGGCATTGCCCTTATAAGGGCATTCAGCTCTTTTTCGGCCCATTAAAATAAAAAAACACCCCAAAAAAAAATGCCTAACACTAACCCCAAAATCGGCACTCACAGTAGCTGAAGTCCGGCGAAAGAGCTTCATCCCAGCATTGAAGCATCTTCATCCCGGCGGCTCCATCTGTATCCATCGTGGGACCGGCATATTCTATCTTCATCCCAGCAAGGGCGGATCGGTCGGTGGATGAGCCGAGGCGGAGGTCCAGACGGACTTCCATCGGTCTGACGTGGAGGTCCTCGTCATGTGATCGACAGCCGCACATTGAAGATTTTAATCAGCTAATAGGAATGAGAGCTGTTTAAATCCTATTGGCTGATTTGAACACCCAATAGGATTTAAGCAGCTCTCATTCCTATTGGCTGATTCAAATCAGCCAATAGGAATGAGAGTTGATTAAATCCTATTGGCTGATTTGAACAGCCAATAGAATTTAAGCAGCTCTCATTCCTATTGGCTGATTTGAATTTTTCAGCCAATAGGAATGCAACAGTACCCCAATATAAAAGGGGTACCTTGCATTCAATCTTCAGTGTGCGGCGGTCGATCGCATGAAGAGGACCTCCACGTCGGACCGAAGGAACTCCGCCTGGACCTTCGCCTCCGCGCATCCACCGACTTCTCTGCCTCCTCTGGGATGAAGATAGAAGATGCCGGTCCCGTGATGGATACAGTTAGAGCCGCCTGGATGAAGATGCTTCGCTGCTGAGATGAAGATCTTTCGCTGGTCTTCAGCAACTGTGAGTATCGATTTTGGGGTTAGTGTTAGGCATTGTTTTTGTTTTTTTGGGGGTGTTTTTTTTTAGATTAGGGCTTTTTTTAATGGGCTAAATGCCCTTTTAAGGGCAATGCCCATACAAATGCCCTTTTCAGGGCAATGAGTAGATTAGTTGTTTTTTTTTTATAAGTTTTTTATTTTGTGGGTTTAGGGGTGGGGATTTGTATTGTTAGGGGGTGTTGTAATTTGCAAAAGAGCTGTTAACTTTAGGGCAATGCCCTACAAAAGGGGCCTTTTAAGGGCTATTAGTAGTTTATTATAGATAAGGGTTTCTTTTATTGTGGGGGGGGTTTTTTGTTTTTTTTTAAACGGGGTATTAGAGTAGGAATATTTTTTATTATTTTGGATTATTTCATTTGTTAATTTTGTAATTTTTATTTTTTGGGTGTTTTTTAGATTTGGCATTTTTTATTTTTAATGAGCCGAATAAAAGCTGAATGCCCTTTTAAAGGCAATGCCCATACAAATGCCCTTTTAGGGCAATGGGTAGATTAGGTTTATTTTTATTTTGTTGGTTTGGGGGGTGGGGGTTTGTAATGTTAGGGAAAGTTTGTTTTTATATTTTGGCAAAAGAGCTGTTAACTTTAGGGTAATGCCCTACAAAAGGCCCTTTTAAAAGCCCTTGGTAGTTTATTATAGATTAGGGTTTTTTATTTTGAGGTGGGTTTTTTTTGTTTGTTTTTTAAACCGGGTATTAGAAAAGGAATAATTTTTATTGTTTTGGATGAATTAGTTTGTTATTTTTTGTAATGGTAGTTTTTTTTTATTTTTTGTAATTTTATTTTTAATTTTTTAGTAATCTAAGGTTTTTTATTTTTAGTAATGTTAGGTTTTATTAGTGTAAGCTTAGGTTTTATTTTTTATTTCACAGGTAAGTTTGTATTTATTTTAACTAGGTAGTTAGTAAATAGTTATATTGTAGCTAGCTTAGGTTTTATTTTTATTTCACAGGTAAGTTTGTATTTATTTTTAAATATGTAGTTAGTTAATAATTGTAACTTTAATTTAGGTCTATTTTAATTATGTGAAAGTTAGGGGGTGCTGACCAGCCCATGTGACCTGACACGCTTGTTTGTTTGTGGATCGGATGGCGGATAAACTTATGCGTGCAACGAAGTTTGTGAGCCGAAACAAGTTTGCTTTTTCCGGAAACTAATCTGAGTGGCATAGAGGCTTTGGTTTGATTACACAGCGGATTCTACACTCCTTCTGTAAAACTACTAGTCAGACGGAAGGAAAAGCTGGCATACAGTATCCTCCTGCATCTTTGCTTTGTGCCTCTATCTTTCTAACAACTTTGCTTTTACCTTGCTGTGACTTGAACAAGATAGGTGCAGTTGACAGAGGGGTATAGCAACTAGCATATGATATCCTCCTGCATCCTTTTCTTGCTTAAACCATTTCCCTTTTCTGCAATACTAATACCTCTGCTTCTAGTGCCATAAGATACAATACACATTTCTGCTCACTTTAGTTCAAGTGACTCCGTGCAAGTTGCCACATAACATATCCCTGAGTATAAGGGAACTTGATACCTCAAGAAAAACATTTTTGGTTTATTTGCTTACTACATCCTTTATGTCTACAGTTTGGTTTATCTGGCACCATTAGAACATCGGCATAATTTTCTCCTACATTGGTGTGTCCGGTCCACGGCTTCATCCTTACTTGTGGGATATTCTCTTACCCTACAGGAAATGGCAAAGAGAGCACACAGCAAAAGCTGTCCATATAGCCCCCCCTCTGGCTCCGCCCCCCAGTCATTCTCTTTGCCGCTCTGAACAAGTAGCATCTCCACGGGGATGGTAAAGAGTATGTGGTGTTAGTTTTAGTTTTATTTCTTCTATCAAGAGTTTGTTATTTTAAAATAGTGCCGGTTTGTACTATTTACTCTACAACAGAAAGTGATGAAGAGTTCTGTTAAAAGAGGAGTATGATTTTAGCACCAGTAACTAAAATCCATTGCTGTTCCCACGCAGGACTGTTGAAACCAGAGAACTTCAGTTGGGGGGAACAGTTTGCAGACTTATCTGCTCCAGGTATGACCAGTCTATTTTCTAACAAGACATAGTAATGCTAGAAGACTGTCAGTTTTCCCTTATGGGATCGGTAAGCCATTTTCTTAGACTCTGTAACAGAATTAAGGCTTATAAATTGGGCTCTATGCTGGTTGACACTATTGTGGGCTAAATCGATTTGTTTATATCATATTTATATGACATTTGGAGTGTTTTGTGAACTTTGAAAAACTTTTGGGAACGTTTAATTACGCCTGGCAGTTGTTTAGACGCCTAATCTAGTCAGAAAGGCCCCTTCACTCTGGTATGCAGAGGGAGGAGGCCTCATTTTCGCGCCTCAGTTGCGCAGTTACTTCTAAAGGCAGTGCATGCAGCTTCATGTGAGAGGGTCCTGTGGCTGAGAAACTGACTCAGGAAGGTTTATTTCTGTGGTGAATAACCCCTAAGGAAGGTAAAAGCTGCAGAAAAGTCTGTGGCAGGGACTGTAGTGTGTTTAAACCGGTAAATTGAACTATTAGCTCCGGTTTGCTCATTTAAGGGTTTAGAGACTTGAAATTTGGTGTGCAATACTTTCAAAGCATTAAGACACTGGGGTGTAAATTTTATAAAGATCGGATATTTCCTTGATAGTTTTTCGAACATTCAGAAATAAAGTGTGCTCTTTTTATTATTTAAAGAGACAGTAACGGTTTTGATTAAAATCGTTTTTACTGCATTAATAGCCTGCCTAAATCTGTCTAACATGTCTGTACCTTCAGATAGCATATGTTCTGTGTGTATGGAAGCCAACGTGGTTCCCCCTTTAAATGTATGTGCAAATTGTGCCATGGCGTCCAAACAAAGTAAGGACAGTACTGTCACATTTAATAAGGTTGCCCAAGATGATTCTTCAAATGAAGGTAGTGGGGATAGCTCATCATCCTCTCCTTCTGTGTCAACACCAGTTTTGCCCGCGCAGGCGATACCTAGTACATCTAGCGCGCCAATGCTTGTTACTATGCAGCAATTAACAGCAGTAATGGATAATTCTATAGCAAATCTTTTATCCAAACTGCCAGCATTTCCCAGAAAGCGTGATTGCTCAGTTTTAAATACAGAGGATGAGCAAGTTGGCGCTGACGATAATTTATCTGTTATTACTTCACATCAATCTGAGTTGGCAGTGAGGGAGGGTCTGTCTGAGGGAGAAATTTCTGATTCAGGAAAAATTTCTCAGCAGGCAGAACCTGATGTCGTGGCATTTAAATTTAAGCTAGAACATCTCCGCGCCCTGCTTAAGGAGGTGCTAGCTACTCTTGATGATTGTGATTCTTTAGTGATTCCAGAGAAGTTGTGCAAAATGGACAAATTCTTAGAGGTCCCAGTGCACGCTGATGCTTTTCCGATACCCAAGAGGGTGGCGGACATAGTGACTAAGGAGTGGGAGAAGCCAGGTGTCCCTTTTGTTCCACCTCCTATATTTAAGAAAATGTTCCCTATTGTCGACCCCAGAAGGGACGCATGGCAAATGGTCCCTAAGGTAGAGGGGGCAGTTTCAACGTTAGCCAAGTACACAACTATTCCTATTTAGGACAGTTGCGCTTTCAAAGATCCTATGGATAAAAAATTGGAAGGATTGCTTAAAAAGATATTTGTTCAGCAAGGTTTCCTTCTTCAACCAATTTCGTGCATTATTCCTGTCACCACGGCGGCGTCTTTTTGGTTCAAGGAACTAGAAAATTTGCTCCAAAAGGAGACTCCATATGATGAAGTCATGGACAGAATTCACGCACTAAAGTTGGCTAATTCCTTTATTTTGGATGCCGCTTTTCAATTGGCAAAATTAGCGGCGAAAAATTCAGGTTTTGCAATAGTGGCGCGCAGGGCGCTTTGGCTAAAATCTTGGTCGGCGGATGTGTCGTCCAAAACAAAATTGCTTAATATTCCTTTCAAAGGTAAGACCCTTTTCGGGCCAGAATTGAAGGAGATTATTTCAGACATCACTGGGGGAAAGGGCCATGCCCTCCCACAGGATAGGCCTTTCAAGGCTAAGAACAAATCTAATTTTCGTTCCTTTCGCAATTTCAGGAACGGACCGGCTCCTAACTCTGCAGCCTCTAGACAAGAGGGTAACGCTTCCCAACCTAAACCAGCATGGAAACCATTGCAAGGCTGGAACAAGGGTAAACAGGCCAAGAAGCCTGCTGCTGCTACCAAGACAGCATGAAGGGGTAGCCCCCGATCCGGGACCGGATCTAGTAGGGGGCAGACTTTCTCTCTTTGCTCAGGCTTGGGCAAGAGATGTTCCGGATCCCTGGGCACTAGAAATAGTCTCTCAGGGGTATCTTCTAGAGTTCAAGGAACTTCCTCCAAGGGGAAGGTTCCACATGTCTCACTTATCTTCAGACCAGATAAAGAGACAGGCATTCTTACATTGCGTAGGAGACCTATTAAAGATGGGAGTGATACACCCAGTTCCAACAGCGGAACAAGGTCTGGGTTTTTACTCAAACCTGTTTGTAGTTCCAAAAAAAGAGGGCACTTTCAGACCAATTCTGGATTTAAAAATTCTAAACAAATTCCTCAGAGTTACATCATTCAAAATGGAAACCATTCGGACGATTTTGCCAACAATCCAGGAGGGTCAATATATGACTACCGTGGACTTAAAGGATGCATGCCTGCATATTCCTATCCACAAAGATCATCATCAGTTCCTGAGGTTCGCCTTTCTGGACAAACATTACCAGTTCGTGGCTCTTCCATTCGGTTTAGCCACTGCTCCCAGAATTTTCACAAAGGTGCTAGGGTCCCTTCTAGCGGTTCTAAGGCCGAGGGGCACTGCTGTAGCACCTTACCTAGACGACATTCTAATCCAAGCGTCATCCCTTTCCAAAGCAAGGGCTCATCCAGACATTGTTTTAGCCTTTCTCAGGTCTCACGGATGGAAGGTGAACATAGAAAAGAGTTCCCTGTCCCCGTCCACAAGGGTTCCTTTTCTGGGAACAATAATAGATTCTGTAGAAATGAAGATTTTTCTGACAGAGTTCAGAAAGTTAAAGCTTCTAAACGCTTGTCAAGTTCTTCATTCTATTCCTCAGCCTTCCATAGCTCAGTGCATGGAGGTAATAGGATTAATGGTTTCAGCAATGGACGTGGTTCCTTTTGCTCGAATTCATCTAAGACCATTGCAACTGTGCATGCTCAAGCAGTGGAATGGGGATTATGCAGACTTGTCTCCCCAGATTCAAGTAGACCAGGTAACCAGAGACTCACTCCGCTGGTGGTTGACTCAGGATCACCTGTCTCAGGGAATGAGTTTCCGCAGACCAGAGTGGGTCATTGTCACGACCGACGCCAGTCTCTTAGGCTGGGGCGCGGTCTGGGACTCCCTGAAAGCTCAGGGTCTATGGTCTCGGGAAGAGTCTCTTCTCCCGATAAACATTTTGGAACTGAGAGCGATATTCAATGCGCTCCTGGCTTGGCCTCAACTAGCGAAGGCCAGATTCATAAGATTTCAGTCGGACAACATGACGACTGTAGCGTACATCAATCATCAGGGGGGAACAAACAGTTCCTTGGCGATGAGAGAGGTATCCAAGATTATCAAATGGGCGGAGGATCACTCCTGCCATCTATCTGCAATTCACATCCCAGGAGTAGACAACTGGGAGGCGGATTATTTGAGTCGTCAGACTTTCCATCCGGGGGAGTGGGAACTCCACCCAGAGTTCTTTGCCCAGTTAACTCAACTATGGGGCATTCCAGATATGGATCTGATGGCGTCTCGTCAGAACTCCAAGGTTCCTCGCTACGGGTCCAGATCCAGGGATCCCAAGGCGACGCTAGTGGATGCATTGGTGGCGCCTTGGTCGTTCAATCTAGCTTATGTGTTTCCACAAACAGGAGAAGGCCTCAGTGATTCTAATAGCTCCTGCATGGCCACGCAGGACTTGGTATGCAGACCTGGTGAATATGTCATCGGCTCCACCATGGAAGCTACCTTTGAGACAGGATCTTCTAGTACAAGGTCCATTCGAACATCCAAATCTAGTCTCTCTGCAACTGACTGCTTGGAAATTGAACGCTTGATTCTATCTAAGCGTGGGTTTTCAGATTCAGTTATAGATACTCTGGTTCAAGCCAGAAAACCTGTGACTAGGAAAATTTACCATAAGATATGGCAAAAATATATCCGTTGGTGCGAATCCAAGGGATTCTCTTGGAGTAAAATTAAAATTCTTAGGATAGTTTCTTTTCTCCAAGAGGGTTTGGATAAAGGTTTGTCAGCTAGTTCTCTAAAAGGACAGATATCTGCTCTGTCTGTTTTGTTACACAAACGTCTGGCAGCCGTGCCAGATGTACAGGCGTTTGTACAGGCGTTAGTCGGAATCAAGCCTGTCTACAGACCTATGACTCCTCCATGGAGTCTAAACTTAGTTCTTTAAGTTCTTCAAGGGGTTCCGTTTGAACCCTTACATTCCATAGATATTAAGTTACTATCTTGGAAAGTTCTGTTTTTGGTTGCTATTTCTTCTGCTAGAAGAGTTTCTGAATTGTCTGCTTTGCAGTGTACTTCACCCTATCTGGTATTCCATACAGATAAGGTAGTTTTACGTACCAAGCTTGGTTTTCTTCCAAAAGTGGTTTCCAACAGGAATATTAACCAGGAAATAGTTGTTCCTTCTCTGTGTCCGAATCCAGTTTCGAAGAAGGAACGTTTGTTACACAACCTAGATGTGGTCCATGCCTTAAAATTCTATTTAGAAGCAACAAAGGATTTCAGACAGACATCATCCTTGTTTGTCGTTTATTCTGGTAAGAGGAGAGGGCAGAAAGTTACTGCTACCTCTCTTTCCTTTTGGCTAAAAAGCATCATCCGATTGGCTTATGAGACTGACAGACGGCAGCCTCCTGAACGAATTACAGCTCACTCTACTAGAGCTGTGGCTTCCACATGGGCCTTCAAGAACGAGGCTTCTGTTGATCAGATCTGTAAGGCAGCGACTTGGTCTTCTCTGCATACTTTTGCCAAATTTTACAAATTCGATACTTATGCTTCTTCGGAGGCTGTTTTTGGGAGAAAGGTTTTGCAAGCTGTGGTGCCTTCGGTTTAGGTTACCTGACTTGTTCCCTCCCTTCATCCGTGTCCTAAAGCTTTGGTATTGGTTCCCACAAGTAAGGATGAAGCCGTGGACCGGACACACCAATGTAGGAGAAAACAGAATTTATGTTTACCTGATAAATTTCTTTCTCCTACGGTGTGTCCGGTCCACGGCCCGCCCTGGCTTTTAATCAGGTTTAAAAATTTTATTTCTGTACACTACAGTCACCACGGCACCCTATAGTTTCTCCTTTTTCTCCTAACCGTCGGTCAAATGACTGGTGGGCGGAACCAGAGGGGGGGCTATATGGACAGCTTTTGCTGTGTGCTCTCTTTGCCATTTCCTGTAGGGGAAGAGAATATCCCACAAGTAAGGATGAAGCCGTGGACCGGACACACCGTAGGAGAAAGAAATTTATCAGGTAAACATAAATTCTGTTATTTCACACTGTATGCACTTAATGTGTTCCTGTATCATATATGTAGCTATGACATATTTAGCATACTAGCTGCTGAAGTTGTACATAAGTTGTTACTTATGTAACTTTACATAAGTATATTCAGTTCACCCAGACATAGCTTGCAATCTGTTGTGTACCCCAGCCTAAACTGTCAGTCTACACTGAACGTTACAGACAAATTAGATTGGTCAGTTTGAACAAATAAAATAAACCACCAGTTTGAGGGGGAACACAGAAAGGTAAACCTTTGCACTACCAGCATTACTTACGGATAGAAGAGAAGAAACTGAACCGCACACTGCTTCATCACAGAATACAATGATACAAAGTTCACAGTCCCCATGCAGTGTTAGCGGCGCAATGCGCATGCGCTAAATCGGGAGCGTATAAATACAAAACTTGCAGAGTTACAGCAGGGCTCTGAACAAAGCCAGAGGATCATGGTGACGAAATATGGGAGGGGGCTGGCGGGCATTTTAAACTGCAAGGAAGAAATAAGTAAGTGGTAATTCTTAGAAACGATTAAGGCTAATACATTAGGCTACAGTGCAAGCAAAAAATCGTTAGCAACTGTATAGGAATTACCTATGTGAAAATTTAGGTTGACTGTCCCTTTAAAGATTTCAGTTTGTTTTTCAATTGAGTTCTGTAGTTTATAGGTCACATTAAAGGTGGAAAAAGTTCTGAAATGATTTATTTTTGTCTAATTTTTTTGACATCACATAAACCTGACATTTAAACAGGGGTGTGTAGACTTTTTATATAGTGTGTGTGTGTGTGTGTGTATATATATATATATATATATATATATATATATATATATATATATATATATATATATACATATATACACACACACAGTGTATATATATATATATATATATATATATATATATATACATATATACATACACACACACATATACTTATATACATATACATATATATACATACATACACAGTGCTGTATAATGATGTGAGTTTCTATACACTATAGCCTGATGAGAACACTGCTCTGTATTAATATGATGAGTATGTATACTCTGATGAATGTGTTGTGCTGTATATTAATGGCATATCTTTGCACTGATAATAAACAGACTACACTATATAAAGATGTGAGTATCTATACCCTAATGAGTATGCTGCACAGTATAATGGAGTAAAGTATCTATAGACAGAGAATGGACACAAAGGCACATGCCCATGTATAGACTGGTTGCTATTGGCTCCCTCAGTACTTGGGCCCTGGTGCAATAGCACCTGCTGCACCATTGGTAAATCCAACCTTGTAGATAACTATAACTGTGTGGAATATAAGTCTTCTGCACTTCAAATTTCTAACAGGAACTGAAATGGTCACAATTTTAGAATGGAATTACAGGAATAGGGGACAAAATAAATAATAAAACTTATAATGTAGAGGTTTTATATATATATATATATATATATATATATATATATATATACTCTGTATATATGTGTGTGTGTGTGTGTGTGTGTGTGTGTGATTTATCAAATTAAAATACCATCTCCAATTGTATAATGTCCCTTTAAATAAAACAATGATACAAAACTTGTAAGAGACAAAACAAAGTTTGACAAACAAATACAGGAGTAATAGAGGGTCCTATTCCCGTGGGAACTTACAACCTAGAAGTTAAAGGGACAGTCTACAAAAGAATTGTTGTTTAAAAAGATAAATAACACCTTTACTACCCATTCCCCAGCTTTGCACAACCAACATTGTTATATTAATATACTTTATAACATTGAAACCTCTACATTTCTGCCAGTTTTAAAGGCTCTATTGACAGCCTCTTAATCACATACTTTTTTATTTGCTTTTCACAACAGGAGACTGCTAGTTCATGTGGGCCAAATAGATAACTGTGTTTACGCCCAAGGAGTTATTTAAGAGTTAGCACAACACAGTACTAAATGCAAGTCAATAGATAATACATACAAAGTCATGTGATCAGGGGGCAGTCAGAAGATGCTTATATACAAGGTAATCACAGAGGTAAATAGTATATCAATATAACCGTGTTGGTTATGCAAAACTGGGGAATTGGTAATAAAGGGATTATCTATCTTTTAAAACAATGCAATTTTTATTGAAGACTGTCCCTTTAATACTGGCACATTAGCAGAGATTGGACTTGAGTTGTGTTAAAAGGAAATGAAATACAAATATTCATGGAATCAAAATACAAAACTCTGAGCCTGAAATACCTACAGCTATGCCTCAATTGGTCAATGGTCATTTGAATACTATTGCTTTTTTAAATGCTTTTATAGGACCCCATGTTTTTAATGGATTACAAATAAAGCTTTACAGTTTTAGAATTGCCAGTTTTGGATCACGGCTCATACCTGAGTGCAGAGTTACTTTGTTACAATGTCAAATTTGACCCTGCATGCAAGCAACAGCACTGGATTTACTTTGAACTTAAAAATCCTTTGACAAGCATGTGATACACTTAGCATCGGAATTCTCACTGATTTGCAATTTCGATCAATAGTCTTAATAGCGATAGCAATTCACTGGCTACAAATAAAAAATGATTTATTTCAGCACATTAAATTTACAAAAATATTATGGTTGCTTAGAACATTCCTAATAAATCACCTTGCTGTATAATCACAAAATAGTAATTAAACATTTTTGCCTGGCTAGTTATAATAAGCGTAGATACGGTTCAGTGGATTTGTATTCCTGTGAAAAAAAAGCTAAGGTTATCTCTTTCTGTACATAATCCATTAAATAGACATTGCCATATGAAATGATATATGATTATCTTGCTGAACAGTACACCGTACTTAAAAAAAAGAAAAGTCACAAAACACAGAATACAATTACACAGAAGTAGCTTGCCCACAAAAAAAAAGAAAAGTAAATTGCATCCAAACACCAGACCTTTTAAAATATAACTGGTTTGGTTCATCAACGGCCAACTTGAACAATCTACTTGTGTTCAAGCTGAGAAATTCTTAATATCTGGCTGGTGATTGCAACCTGAGAACAGAGGTTGAGATACACTGCTATAAATCACCCTGTACTAAACAGATGGTGTTTATTTGAGCTTATTAGATGGTGATGAAGCAATGTGTAAATAATATAGAGATCTGGTATGCTGCGGTTTAGTTTGTATATCAGGCTTAGTTGTTGCCTTTAAAATAGGGGGAAGTGCAAAAGAATTTCATTTTTTTACTTTGCACCCCCATTTGGGATGGTTAGAGGAAGGAAGGTGGTAAAAATTATTTCTTCACATCTAGCCGCACCTCTGGCTGCCTAGCCACAACACAAACCACCTGGCAACACCCTAGACCCCCATCACCATCTTTACTCGACCTTGCACTATTGACCGCCTTAACTAAGCTTCCATTAGTACTCTGCTCCCTGTACAGAGCTCTGCAGAGTAGCTGTATAGAACCACCATTAATAGGGGTGTAAAAGGGACAGTTAAACATTCATGATTCAGATAAGGCAATTTTAAACAGCTTGGTAGTCTTTGTTAAAGGCTAAACCTAGGTAGGCTCACAGGCTGATTTCTAAGCACTTGAATGCCACCTCTTATCTCTGGGCTTTTTTATGAGCTTTTTTAAAGCTAGATAGTGCTAGTTCATGTGTGCCATATAGATAACATTGTGCTCACTCCCGTGGAGTTATACATGAGTCAGCACTAATTTGCTGAAAAGCTAGTTTGTAAAAAGCGGGGAAGTCTGCAGAGGCTTAGATGCAAGGTAATCACAGAGGTAAAAAGTATATAAATATAACCATGTTGGTTATGCAAAACTGGGGAATGGGTAATAAAGGGATTATCTACCTTTTTAACAATAAAAAATATCAAGTAGACTGGCCCTTTAAAAGAGACAGTCTACGCCAAAATTGTTATTGTTTAAAAAGATAGATAATCCCTTTATTATCCATTCTGCAGTTATGTGCAACCAACACAGTTATATTAATATACTTTTTACCTCTGTTTTAATTTGTATCTAAGCCTCTGCAGACTGCCTCCTTATCTCAGTGCTATTTACAGACCTGCATTCTCGCTTATCAGTGCTGACTCATAAATAACTACACTGGATTGAGCAAAATGTTACCTATATGGCACACATGAACAAGCAGTATCTTGCTGTGAAAAGCTATAAAATGCCCAGGGATAAAGGTAGCCTGCAGAGGCTTAGAGATAGGCAGAAATCTAGAGGGTTAAAGGTCATAAAGTGTATTAATATAACAATTTTGTTTGTGTAAAGCTGGGAAATGGGTAGCAAAGGCGTTTAAATAAATGTTGCCATTAAGCTCCATATCAATGGTGGGAGTTGATACTAATGGAGGGGGTCTTTATCTTCAATATCTTATTCCTTCTTTTAAATCCTTATTCTTCTCTTTCACTTCCCTTCTGTTTCTTCTAGGTAGGGAAAAGTATGTATATGTAAGTAGTACAACAAAAGTAAGAGCAGATGAAGAGGAAGTGAATTCAGTACAACAGGTTTTTCACCTAGACAGAGAAAGAGATGAAGGGGGGGGGGGGGGTCAAAGAAAAGAGCAGAGAGGATCAGTAGAGAAATTGAGATACCAGCTAAGGACCCAAAAATAGACCTTTCATCTGAGTATATTACTACCCCATTGGGGAAAACAGTTCACTTAGTGGGAAATGTTATTACTGTGTCAGATGTTGAGCTTACATTAGACGAATATAACACTTCTAATGAATTTAGGGTTAGGCTTTGTACCAGAGAATGACTTTAAACTATTTGATACACTAATAGATTTGAATACATTTATAAGAAATCTCACTTTAAAACAACACTTTGTAAACGATGGTTCCATTGACAGAGATCAGGGAGAGGTCTATACTAACCCAGATGATGAGGAGATAAATGATGATACCAGTATATCTACACTGGGAGCAACTGATCTTAATTTTGAAGATTTATGTTGTCTTAGAGATCTGGATGACCTTGCAGTATTATCATATCATGACACTGATAATCAGAATGAGGATACATTTTTTGAAATAAGATTACACGTACCTTTATTTCAAAGTCATCCTTTTACCCTATACGAAGCAGGGGAACAGTACTAGAGCTTTTTCATAATACTATTGAAAGAGAATTAACGGATTTGAACAATAGAATAATTTCAGATAAGAAAAATTCTAAAAGAAAGATAGGAAAAAAAATTGAATACAGCAACATTAGCCCTAAAAAATACAACAGATCTGGTCTTTAAGAAATCAGATAAAGGTGGAAGCACAGTGGTACTAAAACTGACTATGTAACAGATGCACTTAGACAACTGGATGATGAAAATACATACCTTAAACTTCCAAGAGATCCAACAAAGATTTATATTCAACAGATAAGGTCAATGGTGGACGAGGGGATAGAGAGTGGATTTATTGATCAAAAGACAGCAGATTTTGTGACTGTTAAAAATCCTAGGATCCCCCTCTTCCACCATTTACCTAAAGTGCATAAGTACTTAGATTACATAAAAGGTAGGCCAATAGTGTCAGGGATTGGCTCTCTGTTGGAACCCCTTTCAGAATGGGTGGATTCAGTGATCCAACCATTGGTGAATAAACTAGGGAGCTATCTACAAGATACCAAGCACCTTCTGAAAGTATTTGAAGATATAGTGTGGGAACCGCATTATAGTTGGCTTATAGTGGATATTACATCGCTGTATTCGACTATACCACATGAACATGGCATTACAGCCATAGACAGTTTTTTGAGAAAAACAGAACGTACTAGGGAGCAAAGGGAATATGTTTTGATGGCCATCCGTTATCTATTAGAGCATAACTTATTTTGCTTTGAAGGCAATTTTTACCTCCAGAGATGTGGCACGATGATGGGGGCAAAGTTTGCCCCGTCATACGCCAACCTATTTTTGGGTTGGTGGAAGGCCAAGCACATCTTTGGAGGCAAAAATCCTTTTAGGTCATGTATTAAAGTCTATAAATGTTTTATAGACAACCTTATCTTTATATGGACGGGTAGCAAAGAGGAGGCCATTCTGTTTGTGGAATATTTGAACCAAAGTTCTGTGAATCTGAAATTCCCCATGGAATTTAATAATACTAAGATAGATTATTTGGATGTAACTCTCTTAGGAGTGAACTACAACAAGATTGAAAGTCAGTTATTTAGAAAACCCATCTCAAAGAACACATTGTTACATTCAACCAGCAATCATCCGGCACATGTTCCTTTTGCTATTGCCAAAGGGCAATTTTTACGAGTAAAAAGGAATTGTAGTAGACCAGAGGTATAGAGAAAATAATGTGAATTACTTACTAAACAACTAAAAGAAAGAGGATACTCAAATAGAGTGATCAAAAGGGCAAGAACACAAGCAGATCTATGTAACAGACAGAGCCTGTTACAAGATAAGCCCAAAGAAACATTGTCAGACACAAATATAACAACTTTTGTGACAAATTATAGCAACCAGTACTCTAGTGTCTGTAGGATAGTGAGAAAGCACATCCCTATTCTACTGGCAGATACTAAGTTGAAACCATATGTGGAAAAAGGATGTAGGTTCACATATAGGCAAGGTATCACTTTAGGGAACATATTATCACCAACACAATTACCACCTATCACTAGAGGCACAGGCAGCTCTTGGTTAACGCATAAGGGCACTTTTAGATGTGGTAACAACAAATGTAAGGCTTGTGACCACATTAGAGTCTCTGAGAAATTTACCTCCTGTACCACAGGAAAAGAGTATACTACGTTACAATGTATTAACTGCTCTATGAGTTATGTGGTATACCTAGTCACATGCACTAGCTGTGATAAACAGTATGTGGGTCTCACCACAAGGGAGGTGAGGTTGAGGATTAGGGAGCATCTTAACAATATTGACAATGAGAGAGAATGCTCAGCCCTAGCCTCACATTTTATTAATGACCACAACAAAAATGTGAGCACTTTAAAATGGCAAGCCATAGAGAGAATACTACCCCCCAGAAGAGGAGGAGATAGGATTAAAATTTTATACCGTAGAGAAGCCTTCTGGATCTTTTCTTTACAAACTTGCATACCAAAGGGCTTCAATTCTACTTTTGACCTGATAAACCACTGGGAATGATGAGTAAACAGATTTATTATAAAGAGTATTTACTGTCAGCTGAGATATACTTTATACCTAGTTATGTTGGTCCAGTGAATGGTATAGGGGGCTGTATGCCAATAATAAATTACCATATTTATTCCGATTAAGAATGACAGTCTTCTGTTTTAATATTATGCACAAGCTATAACTGTTACAATTTATCTTTGAGTTCTAAATACTTAAGCTGTTTCTAATTTAGGGAAACGTATACTGTTGCTAGACTATATGCTAGCAGTGAACAGCCATACTAATTCCGATTAAGAGTGACAGTTGTTTGTTTTTAATATTATACATTAGCTATAAATGTTATATCTACTTTAGAACTTTATGTATAAGTCACAAATGTTAAAATCTACTTTAGAGCTCGGAATGTATAAGCTGTTTATCAATCAGGAAAATACACATGATTGTGATTTCTAAGAATATAGACAATAGGCTGTGTTTACTCCTATTTAAAATTGTATGTTTAAAGAACATCTGTATTTAGTCTATATGATGGTTTATAATCACATAAGCTACATAGTTTAAATATAAGTTGAACATCAGTATATCCCATATGTAACCCAAAGAATGTTAAAAGGGCAAATAAGTCTAAAAAAAATAGGGGATTTATGATGCATAATTTATATTTGAAGTATAGTCTGATATTGAAATGCATGTACTCTGCCTTTAAGAGAGAAATGGAATAATGAGGCTTACACCTGTAACTCACCACTCTTAAGGAAGAGGGAGGCACAGTGATGTGAACTATGACTACGGGAAGTACCTGAAACGCGCCAGTGACGTCATTCGGGCCGAGGTTGTAGCCTCAGCTTTTTAGCTTGGCAGTAGCTGTTTGTTTGTATGCCTTACGGTCTCTTGTGTACACCTTTTTACTGGAAATTGTAATAAACCCCTCTTTTATTTGCACCAAGTTGGAGCCGGTCTGGGTAATTTTGGTCAGGATACTAAATAGCTCATTAAGGACACCCATAGGGAACCGGGCACATCTAAAGGAAGGAGGACACGGATTTAGCGTGTGGTCTGCAGATATTTACAGACAGTCCAGATTTTTAATACGCTTCTTTTGAATACATCATGAGACGACAGACATCTGAACCAACTGAACTGTAAGTGTATGCTTAGCATACTTATTTTATATTGTTATGCTGATATGTTAGCAGAGCTGACAATTTTTCACCAAGTGCTAAAGAAACAGCCTTTGTAAATCAGTTCACACCAGTTGTGCTCAGTGATAGAATACATGCTATTTGCAGCTCATGTTTTTTTCATTAAGTCTTGGGCGGCTACTTTTTCCTTGTTAATTGATACAGGGAAAAGTATATGTAATACTAAAAAAGGAGGGACTGACTAGGACAATGTATGGCTATTAACTCTTTAAGAACTGAGCACCTTGCTAGAATTTCCTCTTACATGCAAAGCTGTAGTTGGACCAACATGATCTTTGTAAGCAATTTTTTTAAACTTCTGAAACATCCTTGTTAACATTATACTAAGGGCAAGCTTTTCTATTTCACGCTATTTATATATTTGTTTCCTCTGAAATCTGTTTTTCATTTAACAAACATGTACAGTACTATATATATATATACAGGGAGTGCAGAATTATTAGGCAAATGAGTATTTTGACCACATCATCCTCTTTATGCATGTTGTCTTACTCCAAGCTGTATAGGCTCGAAAGCCTACTACCAATTAAGCATATTAGGTGATGTGCATCTCTGTAATGAGAAGGGGTGTGGTCTAATGACATCAACACCCTATATCAGGTGTGCATAATTATTAGGCAACTTCCTTTCCTTTGGCAAAATGGGTCAAAAGAAGGACTTGACAGGCTCAGAAAAGTCAAAAATAGTGAGATATCTTGCAGAGGGATGCAGCACTCTTAAAATTGCAAAGCTTCTGAAGCGTGATCATCGAACAATCAAGCGTTTCATTCAAAATAGTCAACAGGGTCGCAAGAAGCGTGTGGAAAAACCAAGGCGCAAAATAACTGCCCATGAACTGAGAAAAGTCAAGCGTGCAGCTGCCAAGATGCCACTTGCCACCAGTTTGGCCATATTTCAGAGCTGCAACATCACTGGAGTGCCCAAAAGCACAAGGTGTGCAATACTCAGAGACATGGCCAAGGTAAGAAAGGCTCAAAGACGACCACCACTGAACAAGACACACAAGCTGAAACGTCAAGACTGGGCCAAGAAATATCTCAAGACTGATTTTTCTAAGGTTTTATGGACTGATGAAATGAGAGTGAGTCTTGATGGGCCAGATGGATGGGCCCGTGGCTGGATTGGTAAAGGGCAGAGAGCTCCAGTCCGACTCAGACGCCAGCAAGGTGGAGGTGGAGTACTGGTTTGGGCTGGTATCATCAAAGATGAGCTTGTGGGGCCTTTTCGGGTTGAGGATGGAGTCAAGCTCAACTCCCAGTCCTACTGCCAGTTTCTGGAAGACACCTTCTTCAAGCAGTGGTACAGGAAGAAGTCTGCATCCTTCAAGAAAAACATGATTTTCATGCAGGACAATGCTCCATCACACGCATCCAAGTACTCCACAGCGTGGCTGGCAAGAAAGGGTATAAAAGAAGAAAATCTAATGACATGGCCTCCTTGTTCACCTGATCTGAACCCCATTGAGAACCTGTGGTCCATCATCAAATGTGAGATTTACAAGGAGGGAAAACAGTACACCTCTCTGAACAGTGTCTGGCAGGCTGTGGTTGCTGCTGCACGCAATGTTGATGGTGAACAGATCAAAACACTGACAGAATCCATGGATGGCAGGCTTTTGAGTGTCCTTGCAAAGAAAGGTGGCTATATTGGTCACTGATTTGTTTTTGTTTTGTTTTTGAATGTCAGAAATGTATATTTGTGAATGTTGAGATGTTATATTGGTTTCACTGGTAAAAATAAATAATTGAAATGGGTAAATATTTGTTTTTTGTTAAGTTGCCTAATAATTATGCACAGTAATAGTCACCTGCACACACAGATATCCCCCTAAAATAGCTATAACTAAAAACAAACTAAAAACTACTTCCAAAACTATTCAGCTTTGATATTAATGAGTTTTTTGGGTTCATTGAGAACATGGTTGTTGTTTAATAATAAAATGAATCCTCAAAAATACAACTTGCCTAATAATTCTGCACTCCCTGTATGTATATATATATATATATATATATATATATATATATATATATATATATATATATATATATATATATATATATATATATATATATATATATATATATAGTATAGGCATATCATACCCTCCCCTCCATCATTTCTGGAAATAATAAAGGTAGTATGATGTAAATACTTTGTTCAGAATGGAATGGCCTGGTATGTTGGGGCTGGACTGGGACAAGACTGATATGCTACAGAGAGTTCTCCTGAATGGGGCAAGAAGACTACACCATGGATTGGCCACAATGCATACAGCAAGCTAATTTAGCTCTGTACTTTAGGAGTGATTATGATTCCTTGTTGTGCATGCAAATGACTCAGGATCTATAAGAGTGTTGTGGGAGCAACCAGATGTGGACCCATTGTACAATGAGCCCTTATGGGATTTAGCAGTTCCTCCACTGATATGACCTATATAGTCCAAAACATAAGTTTAAGTGTAGCTGTACAAATCTTTCATTCAGAAGAGAATAGGCTTCTATTTCAGGTTTAGATGGGACCAGACTGATTGCTGCAGGCAAGCTAATATAGCACTGGCGATTCCAAGTGTTCTTAATTTCTATGCAAATGACATTTAGTCATTTTAACTCCCAAGGGTAATAGGGACAACCAGTTGTGGACCCAATGCAAACAGTGCCTTAGATGAATTTGCTGTAGCTCAACTTATTAATACCATAAATGCCCATGTGTACATCTGTGGTTGGCCTCTCATTCAGAGGAGAATTGAAAGTCTTTCACAATGGGACCAGACTAATATGATGCAGGAATATTGTCCTCTGTGAAAGGTACAAGTTGACTAAAAGAATTCATACTGGATGGGCAATATAAATTAAAACTAGCTTCTAAATATATTTTTAAGGGACAATGCAAATTTTGCATAATAATATATTATATGTTTAAATCTAGTTTATGGTGGCCATGTCTCTTTAACCTCTTGGTTGCCAGAGAGAGCTGTAACGTACTCCATAGCAATTCATTTTAGTGGTTTCATGGCAGCCAATGTGTTAAATATTCTATAAGCTCGCCAGTATAACAGTTACATTATTAGTTTACTGTATCTTTAGCAATGCTTACAATAGATTAGAGGTTGCACAATAGAATTCCAGGCAGCATGTAGCAAGTTTATATGAGAAACTGATTGCTTAGTAACAAAAATAATACAGTGACCTCGTGTGTGAAAGACAAATGCTCAGAACCCTGACATTTTTGTATTCACTTAGAACACGTGAATTGCATACTAGACTCAGTACTGCATCTAGATACCTTTGTGTAGCTATTCAGAAATCACTCACAGATGAATGGGGAACAAAACAGGTACAAGGCGGCATATGGATATAGGTAAACAAATGTTCACAATGAGTCATTTAGCAAGGCATTAAAATGAAAATAAACCTGAATATCGTTCAGAAATAGCCCTATAATTTTATTTTGAAAATATTGATGCATTTCATTTAAAACCATGTTTCAACAAAGAGTAGAATACATTGTTTTATAATGAATTTGTTCCAGAGATGATAGATAGATAGGTAGATAGATAGATAGATAGATAGATAGATAGATAGATAGATAGATAGATAGATTCTGTTAGGACGTTCCATGCTGAAGTGCAAAATCTGACTGGGGGACATGCCTAGCATCATAGGAAGTCCCCCAGGATCCAATCCCAACGTTGGAATCCCGTGTTAATGTTTACATCAGAAAAATTACACTTGCCCCTGTCCTGAAGAGGTCAAAGAGGCCTATGGCCTATTCATTTACAGCTAAAAGGAATTGTCCAACAAGTCAAGCAAATCAGAGAATTTTCTAGCATAAAATACAGACAAATAGCAAAGTCTGTTTACCACTTGCCAGTATTAGCTGCAGGTCTAGCTGTTTAATTCTTCACCAGCAACACATCATACCTGCATTTTCCTAACAGCACATAAGCCTCAGAAGGCTCCAGGTCAACTTAATTAGTTCAATTAAGAGAGAGAACACAGTGAAAAACCTGGACTGGATTTTATAATCTCAGTCTCCCTATAGTGCAGCGTGATCAACTTTGGCACCCCAGGGGTTTGAAAATACATTTCCCATGATGCTCAGACACTTAAAGCTGGCTGAGCATCATGGGAAATGTAGTTCCAAAACCTCTGGAGTGCCAGAGTCGATCAACCCTGTAAAGTTGAATTGAGAATCAGCCAACCTTACTCTTCCAAATACTCCACCCCAAGGAACCCGGAATGCAAAACAGAAAATACATTTAGAGTAAACCTAATTTTCTCTACCTGTGTTATCCCACATCCCCAGAATCCTTGGCTCCAAAAATATATACCATTTATCCCTGAACATTTTTTCATTGTTTGTGTGTGTGCACATATTATATATGCATCCCCTATTCAAATTCATCTGCAAAAAAAGCTTCCACAGAAAATTCTAGGGATTTATAAAACCTTATCCTCTTGATAACTGATTTACCAACATTGCTTTATTTATACAGTTAAAAAAAAAGTTAATATTCTTCTAATAAAGTGTGCGTCAAATATGACAGTTCATGGTTGATTTTCCCCTTTGTGTCATGTGACTAAATATGTTTAATTACCATTTTGATAATTAATGAGTTATAAATTACACGCCGTCATCTTCAATATATCAACTGAATAAATCCACCAGCACAGTTCAACATAAGGCAGTGCCATTAGTCTTACACTGAGCTACAACATTATCTGTTTGTAATGATCATCTTCAGTGATGGCTCTATAATGGTTACAGGAGGGACTATGGGACCAAGGCAGCACTTAACATGGGCAGCATAAGGGGACAATATGGTTACCTTAAATAATATGAAAGCTGCCAAGTCACTTGTATATATACATGTATCTCTTTTGCCTTGCAGTGCAGTGGTTGGTTTTAAACTGTAGTGGAAAAAGAGTGTTAGTGGCATCTTTTTATTCTTGACCAAGGAATCTCATTATCAGTGCAGTTCCTTGAGTCACCTTGTCATGTTTTTTGAAGAATACACCCATATACTTTGCCTTAAAGTGATGGTAAACCTTAACTAATCAAATGCCATATATTTAATCTTTGTCAATTAAAAAAAGTATATGTGTACCTTTTTAGGTTTTAATCCATCTGTGAAAGGGTTAAATTAGTGTATAAAGTAATGCTTCTATTGCAATGTTATGCCGGCACCCATGAATGAACTCTTTTTATTTATGACAATTCCAGTGAACATCCAATCAACGTGTGTGTCATATGACAATCTTGAAGTCCAGCCCCTTAAAAGCCCTTATAAAGCCTATGTAGAGAGTGTATGTGCCTGCTCTTTACATTACAGCCCAGCCAAAAGGGGAAATGAAGGAACAGAAAATTTCAATTAGAATTATAAATCTTATTATAAAATATATATACGCTTTTAAAAAAATAAAAAATGATGTGGTTTTACTTGCAAACTAATACATTTTTTCATTGCAACATTCTAATAGTCTGAAATTTACCATCACATTAAAAAAACATGCAACAAAAACATTCTAATAACAAAATTTACATAATCTAATTTGTTAGAGTATGTAATGTTTGCAGTACTTATCGTAAGTTACTATGTTTTACAAAACCTGTGCATTTAGATTCTCAGGAATGCTGTATTAGTTGCATTCTTTAAAAACACAAAACTATCGAACTAATGCACGACTCAAAATCTTTTTTGATTCGCTAATGTGATTATAATCGTTAAGCCAAATGCGGGAAAGGACAGTTTTACATTATTCAATAATTATCCAATAATGTCCATGTCAGTTGATTGATTCCTGTACCAGCCAATAAGAATGCAATGCACACTTTTGTTCTTGACAATAAAATTTGATAGTTTTGTGCTGCTGCCGGCTTGTAGCAGAAGTATTAGCTACTAATTTAAGTTTAGGTCTATCTGCTCCTCTGTAGACTTTCCTCATAGGAAATAAGTGAGTAATTACTTTCCATTAATGAACAAATAATGCTGTCAAAATTTGCCTGACCCAAATATCCTCATGAGTAATCTTGGACAAACAGTGTTTTGTTTTGTTTTTATTCCTGATAAACAATTTATCCAAAATTATTATTTTATTTTTGCACATGTCTAGTGTTTACCCACACAATGCAAATAAAAGGACATGAAACTGAAAACTGTTCTTTCATGATTCAGAGAGCAACTTTCCAATTTACTTCTATTATTAAATTGTCTTCATTTTCTTGGTAACCTTTGTTGAAAAGCAAGGAGGTAAGCTAAGGAGTGTGCACATGTCTACGGCAGCAGTTTTGCAAAAATGTTATACATTTGCAAGACCACTAGATGGCAGCACTTTTTTACCGCCATGTAGTACTCCAGACATGCGCATCTCTTCAACAAAGAATACCATGAGAATGAAGCAAATTTGATTATAAAAATCAATTGAAAACTTTTTTTAAAATTGTATGCTCTGAATCACAAAATTTAAATTTTGGACTTCACGTTCCTTTAAACATATAAATACAGTCTGGCTTGGGAGCTGCTATTAATACAGCTACGAAGCAGGACACAGCTGATGATTGGTGGCGATAAATAACTTCAACTCCTAATAGGCTAACTAGCTCTAAAGCTGTAATGCATTACATTTGTATTAGCAAAATGGTTCTGCAACTTCTGCTTAATGCTACCACAGTTTCAGTAATAACATTTTAGCATGTCCCACTAGAAACATATTTTTGTGACCATTCGATTACTAATATATTTAGGTTATAATCAGTGATGCCTCTAAGCCCATATTTGTGAGCGGCCCAGCAGTTAATAAGAAAACCATATTTTGCAGTCTGCATTGTGCAGTGTTTGCCAATTGCAGGGTGTGGTTCCCTAATTAACCGTTTCACTGCTGGGCTGCTCACAAAACTGCCCTTAGAGGGAACACTGGTTATAATGCCATATTACTGTGTGACGTTAAACTAAAAAGTAGACATTTTATTAAACCTATACTTTGATTTTTCTCCTCATAGGAAACATTTGATGTTTCCACTGAAGCCTCTGTACGTAGTTATGACAGTATCACTAAAAAACACATCATCTGCTTTGAACTCATGTGAGTAAATCAAATTACACGCCTAGTTAGCTAATTACTGTGGGACTCTTTGCTTGCACAGCTTACTTTAGGCGTCTCAACTCGGCCAAGAAAATTACTTTGGAATTTGAGATAAGCCATAAATAGAATTGCAATTTCAAAAAGCCCAGAAATAGACATCCTTAAACCTTCCTAAGTGTATGCATTTATAATAAATAACATTCATTTCTTGGGATGATTCAGTTTCATTAGCAAGGTTTTCCACTGGCATAAAACTGTTAAACTTTGTTAGTTATTAACCAATAAGGCTTTTTAAAATTGAGAATAGCTTTTTCTCCCACCAGCTAATTAGTAAAAGATGTTATGATTTTATAAAACCCATTAATTGAAAACTTTGGCAGTAAGCTCTTTTTTTTAAAAATGTACCACTCTAAATTGTAACAAATACGAGTATGAACGCATCAGCTGACATTCAAGGTGAATAATAGGAATGGTTAATATGAAAGGGATATTAAACGCTATTTTTTTTTTTCTTTCATGATTCAGATAGAGTATGCAATTTTAAGCAACTTTCTAATTTACTTCTATTAGCATTTTTTTCTCCTTCTCTTTGTATCTTTATTTGAAAAAGTAGGAATGTAAAGCTTAGGACCCAGACCATTTTTAGTTCAGAACCCTGGCTAGCACTTGCTGATTGGTGGCTACATTTACCAATTAGCAAGTGCAAACCAGGTTCTGAACCAAAAATGGGCCAGCTCCTAAGCTTACATTCCGACTTTTTCAAATAAAGATACAAATAGAACGAAGAAAAAATGATAATAGAAGTAAATTAGAAAGTTGCACAAAATTGCATGCTCTATCTGAATCATGAAAGTTTAATTTTAACTTTAGTGTCCCTTTAATATACACTACTGCAATTACCAATGAGGCTGCAAATCTCTAATTTCAATTCTTCCAACATTTCACTCGACCCTAAGACTGGGAGACTCTAGGGCAATTTTTTATCAATCCATACTCAATACAAATTAAAGGAGTATATAATTACCCAATAGAGCAAACAAATAGCATTTACCTTACTTACAAACTTCACCCCAATATTGCAGTTTTACACAACATCTGACTGTCCATATGTAGAAAATATTTTTTTCTTCATGAAGAAGCTGTACCGCCAACTCTTTTGAAAGACAGAAGAGCTCACTATAGGGAAGTGGTTTCCAAAGTATGATGGGGCTTCCCCAGGGGGCGGCCAGAGCATATAAGGGGATGCGCAGGAGCAGTGAAACTTTGCACTATCCTATGGAAACCACAAGCAGCAGCTGACAATGACACTTGCCATGTCATGGTGGAAAAAGGCAAGGGTCAGGATATAGGTGGAACAAAAGCATTGAGGTTGAAATCGCTTAGAGACTGCATTGCATTTGTTATTTGATAGGTAACTTGCGTTGAACACAGGAGAAACAAAGTACATATTGAAACGTGAATGAAGCACATTATCTAAATATGCACAATCTTTTTATATTCACATTTTTCACATCATCTTCTACTGAGCATGTGCAAGATTCTCATACGTATATATGCATTTTGTCACTGCCTAAAGACTAACTGAAACTGATCATAAAAAAACATCTTTTACTCATGTGAAATTATATATTATGAAAAACATTAAATTAGAACTGTTTAAAATTAATATTGAAACTACCATGAAGAGCACGTATTGTTTACGGACACGTTTCTTGATTATTACTCACTGGCTGGTAATTCCTACAGTACTACTACAACCTTAACAACAAAGAAATATTATTCTTTTTTCAGCAGAGAAATGTTTGTTTGTTTTAATACCTTAGATACATTTTTTCCCCTTTTCAGATGAAACAAAGAAAAATAACTTTAATAACTCGTTAACTCTGAGGGTGTCTGCTGAAGGGTATAGCAGAGAAAAGTACCATACAAATAATTTGTTCAAAAAGATCATTACTTATTGATTAGTCAGGCGGGTATCCCTGTGAGTGAAGTCACCCCTGGGCAATTAGCACATTTTCTATTGACAAATACATCAATGAATGTTTATCAACAATCGAATTCATATGTGCTATAGAGCAGTAGTATTTGTTTTACAATAACACATATATTACATATCTTGTTATTTTATATAAAAAAATCATATTTCTAAAAACTCAAAACCATTACCTTGCAAGCAGAAAGTAAATATTCCTATATTTCAAAGCCTATTCGCCACCCCCAACCTTGGCCGCAACTAAACATTTGTAGAAAATTGAAGGGGGTTTTTGTTCCAAAAGATGTCACAGTGATAAGTGGTTTAACTTTTTATTCCATAATTATGATTTTGTGCATTCCTTTCACTATTTCATCCATGTGCCTCACAACTCATGAATAAAATATGACAAGTTTGATAGCATCCTTTGCAGGAGGTTCATCCATAACATTGAACGTGCATAGGATGTTGATTCTGGCTTTTTACTCCATAAATCTTTGTTCTTTTAGTTTTAAAGCTTGTGCATCCTGTTTCTATTTGGCGTCTTTAGCAATGACCCAGAAATATGAATTATATTTAACTTTTTTTATATTTAATGTTAGTATTATTTCACCTAATCCATTTAGCATTTATTTTTAGTGCTTGAATTGTTGAAAGAAGTTTGGTTTACCTTACTTCAAATTTTGCAAAGTGATTCTTACTACTATTAGAATTATTATTTAAAGTGGTAGTAATTACCTTGAAATGCGCATTCAAAGATGTGGTTAAAAACAAAAACAAACATAATTTATGCTTACTTGAATAATTTCTTTCATGGTGGTGAGAGTCCATGATCCATTACTCCTGGAAATTACTCTTCCTTGCCACCAGGAGGAGCTCTAAAAAAAAAAAAACTCCCACCTCACTGGTAACTCAGTCTGATGTATAGCAAATGCAAAAGAGGTAGGAAAAGAAATAAGAGCAAAATAATAGGAGCAGAAAAATAAATGGGTGCAAAAAATAAACAAAACACCAAAATAACACAAGGTGAGGTCTCGTAGACTCTCACCACCATGAAAGAAATTAACGTTATCAAATAAGCAACTGAAGCCTCATTCTTAAACTCCAAGAAGTAGCAACTGATCTAGAAGAATGAGCCATAGTCAGTTTAGGCGGAGGCTGACCTGCCTGCAATAAAACCTTATAAATCAAAAGTTTCAAACAAGAAGCAAAAGAAACAGCAGAAACAGTTTTCCCTTTCCTGGAACCAGAATAAAAAACAAACTAGAGGTTTGTCAGAAATAAAAAAAAATACGAAGAAGAAATCTCTCTAAAGAATACTTGGGATTAGGACACAAAGAAAGGACAATTTTCTGAGTTATGTTGTCTGAAGACACAACCTTAGGTAAGAAGACAATTTTGAAATAAAACCTTTAAAGAATGAAGCTTAAGATCTACCTTATGCATAGGCTCAAATGGACGAGCAATCAAAATCTTCTAAACGAAATTAGTTCAAGTAGAGGCTTAATTCTAGTCAAATTCTGAACAGAACCATGAATGTCAAAAAGATTATCAAATCTTCTTGTAAAACCAGTAGAAAACCACCAAATCAATATCAACAATAGGTGTAAATAGGGGCGCCTACAATAATCAATAGGACAACACAGAAATAGGGAAAATATAAAGTCCAAAATGTCAGCAAGGTAGTCTGTTAAAATAGTAAAAGGTGTCAAGCAGCTCTTCTCAAGTATATGGCTATCCACTTTGAAAGACGCTTTAGAAACAGAGAAGGTGCCAACATAGCATAATACAGTAGAGATGGGTATTGAGATGTGAAAAAAACAAACACACTCACATTCGGTGAAGCACTACAAAAGTGTAAATTGGGCAGACCGGATCCTTAAGAGTCACCCGGCTAACTCTTCTCCCGTCACAGGAACAGGGTTTTTATCTGTCAGGATTACAGCAGTGCGCTTTGTAAGCAAAGGAGGTGGAAAGCTTCTGAGGCCATTGTGTGTAGATTAGGTACCTATATTGGATACATTGTATCAGCCTGATGAAACCGTTTGTAACTGAGAGACGCATCGCTTGATACTCTGTTTGTTAAATAAAACACTTATCTTATGCTACCTCACACACTACTCGAATTATTGAAGCTGTACTTGCTTTTCACTACTGGGTTAGGCTCCAGTGGACTCACACCACGCTACTGCAATCCGGACAGATGTTTTTTTCCTCATCTGAATACTCATCTATACTGTATTACTCTATGTTGGCGCCTTCTCTGTTTCTTCTATAGGTTCTTGTGGAACAAAGCTGAAAGACAAATCTGACCCTTCAAGGAACTAGTGGACAATCCCTTCTCCTGCAAAACCCCAGGAATTCTAAAAGGTATGCCAGGAAAAAACATGAACCATACATCAAGAAATAAAGGCCCTTTAGACCTTATAACTAATCTTCCTGGTCACAGGCTTACAGGCCTGTATCAGAGTCTCACTAACAGAATCTGAAAACCCTCTCTGCCCAAGAACTAACCATACAATCTCCATGCAATAAAGCGTAGAGTCTTGATATCCAAATGAAAAAAACGGACCTTGAGACAGAAGGTCTGGACATGGAGCAAGAGGCCAAGGAGGGCAACAGGACATCTGAACCAGATCTGCTTACCAAAACTTTGCAAGACCAAGCCAGAGTGATCAGAATTATTGATACCTTCTCTTGCTTGAGGTGCAAAAGCAAAGGCTAATTGAAAAGACCATGGAGACACCAGAGCATCAACAAACATTACTTTAGAATCCCTGGACCTGTGAAGTTTGTGATTCAACCAACATGCCATCAGATATACAATGTATCTCTGGGAGGTTCCAAAGATCCACTATCTGACTGAAAACACCCAGATTGAGAGACAAATTTCATGGATGCAGGGACTGATGAATGAGAAAATCCACTTCCCATTTGTCCACTCCCGAGTCCTGAAATATAAACCGCAGAAATTAGACAACAACTGACTTCTTCCTTGGAAAGATATCAAGATGCTTCCTTCATGGCATAGGCTCTGCAGTAATATTGTCCGTCTGAAAACAGCGAAAAGACTCCGCTATCAACAGAGGCCAACTCTGAAGAGCTCTGAAAATTGCACAGGGTTGTAGAAAATTTATTGGTAACCACACCTGCTCTCTGAGACCCTTATATGGCCCCCCCAACCTGAAAGACTTGCATCTGTATAGAACATAAACCAAGTAGGACAAACAAAAGAAACATCCTGCATAATAAGCAGAGGCTGACTTGTTCTGAAATCTAGATGACTCCTAGGAGATAGCTGAGTATAATCCCTGCACCATTGCCAAAGCATAAAAAGCTGAAAAGGCCTCAAGTGATAATGAGTAAATGGAATAACATCCAAAACCGCAATGATAAGACCTAACACCTCCAAATAAAAAAACACAGATGAAAAAGAAAAAGACAGAAGGTTTAGACAAGTTGACCTTAGCTTCAACCTTCTTTGATCTGACAATGAAGTCTTATGGAAACTGAATCTGCCTGAACCCCCCAAGAAACCAACCTTGTCTGAGGAATAACAACAGGCTGCTGGTGTGAGTTTCGGCTAAACGAAAAAATGGAACTTGAACCAAGATATTGTCCAGGTAATGACTAGAATACCCTGAGTTCTGATCACAGACTAAAGGGAACCCAAAACTTTAGAGAATATTCTGGGAGTTGTAGCCAGACTAAATGGTAGAGCAGCAAATGGAAACTGCTTGTCTAAAAAGGCAAACTTTAAAAACTGATAATGTTCACTGAGAATAAAAACATGAAGGTAAACATCCTTTAAATTTATGGTTGACATAAACTGACCTTGTGAACAAAAAGGTAGAAAAGTCAGAATAGTCTCCATTTGAAAGTTCTCTCTTTCTGGAACAATGATGAGTTTAGAGTAAAACCCCAATTCCATGGTTCAACAATGGAACAAGAGCAAACACTCCCATATTAACTAGATCCAAAACTGACTGAAAAAAAGACCTAAATACTTTCCGTGGGAGGCCTTGTTCTGAAACCTATTTAATAAATCTTAGAGATTATATTTAGAACTCAGGGATCCTGAACAAACTGAATCCAAGCTTCCTGAAAAATGTGAGACCTTCCCCCTACCAGAGCCTCTGGATCAAGGGCCGTACCTTCATGAAGACTTGGATGAGGGAATAGATTTATTGAACTGCTTAGACATTCCATTTCAAACTTGGCTTTCAGAATGAACCAGAGCAAACTTGATTCTGAGTGGAGGAATCAGATTTGTGGGTCTTGTCCTGATGAAAGGTATGCAAACGATTAGGAGCTTTAAAGGGACAGTCAAGTCCAAACATTTGTTTCATGATTTAAAATAGGGAATGTAATTTTAAACAACTTTCAAATTTGCTTTTATCACAAAATTTGCTTTGTTCTCTTGGTATTCTTAGTTGAAAGCTAATTCTAGGAGGTTCATATGCTAATTTCTTAGACCTTGAAGACTGCCTCTAATCTGAATGCATTTTTTATTACTAGAGGGCATTAGTTCATGTGTTTCATATAGATAACATTGAGCTCATGCACGTGAAGTTACCCTGGAGTGAGCACTGATTGGCTAACATGCAAGTCTGTCAAAAGAACTGAAATAAGGGGGCAGTTTGCAGAGGCTTAGATACAAGGTAATCACAGAGGTAAAAAGTGTATTTATATAACTGTGTTGGTTATGCAAAACTGGGGAATTGGTAATAAAGGGATTATCTTTTTTTTTTTTTTTTTTTTTTAATTCTGGTGTTGACTGTCCCTTTAAATTAACTTTTGGACTTCTAGTTATGAGGAAGAAAAGCTCCTTTACCTCCAGTCACACAAGAAATAGTAGAATCCATACCATAACCAAACAAAATATTTCCCTCAAAACTCAGCATGTTTTACAATACAAACATTTAACACTAGTAGGAAAGTGTTCAGGTAACCCAGCTTCTAAGGCAGATTTAAAGGGACAATCTAGGCCAAAATAAACTTTCATGATTCAGATAGAGCATGTAATTTTAAACAATTTTCCAATTTACTTTTATCAACAATTTTGCTTTGTTCTCTTGGTATTCTTAGTTGAAAGCTTCTAGGAGGTTCATATGCTAATTTCTTAGACCTTGAAGGCCACCTCTTTTCAGAATGCATTTGAACAGATTTTCACCACTAGAGGGTGTTAGTTCACGTATTTCATATAGATAACACTGAGCTTGTTGCACGTGAAGTTATCTGGGAGCAGGCAGTGATTGGCTAAGCTGCAAGTCTGTCAAAAGAACTGAAATAAAGGGGCAGTTTGCAGAGGCTTAGATACAAGATAATCACAGAGGTTAAAAGTATATTATCATAACTGTTTTGGTTATGGGTAATAAAAGGGATTATCTATCTTTTAAAACAATAAAAATTCTGGTGTAGACTGTCCCTTTAAGGACAGAATCGGAAGGGTCCATAACTGCAGAAAACTAGGAAAAAAGTTAAATGCAGAAAAAAAACATGCAGTTAAATGGTAATATCCTCATTAAAAGAGCTCTTTAAGAAAAGTTAAAAAAAAAACTCAACCCTTCAAAAGTAGCGTACTAGAAAGGGAGCACGTGCCAACCCGGCATCGTATAAAGGAAAAGTATGCCAAACTACATACAAAATAGACATGCATCTTAAAATGTACAGGGTGTGCTTTGAAAATAAAATAATAAAAACCCAGGTGAGTGTTAAAAAAAAAGTTGTGAATACTTTAAACTTGTTTAAAAATACATAAAATAGTTTTAAAGGAGAATCACTAAAAAAAAAAAATAACTGTCCCATGGCTACATATATATTCCAGAGGGTCTGGAATAGAAGCATATTGATGACCCAAAAGGAAGAGGCAAAGCACAAGTTTCTGTGACACCCGAGGAAGGCTTGTGACTAAATCCCAACAGGTGAAAAATATGCCACTACCCATAATCCAAATACATCCATTCATAAATAAAATGCACTCTGAGGGGATAAAAACCTCAGCCCAATATGAAAATCCCTCTCACTGAAGAATAAAATAGACTGAGTTACCAGTGAGGTGGGAGGGGTTTTATTTGCTCTTGGGGTTTGGAAACCCTTGCCTCCTCCTAGTGGCATGGAAGAGTAATTGCCAGAAGTAAAGGATCGTGGACCCTCACCACCTGTATGAAAGAAAAAAGTAGTTAGGTGAGCCAACTTGACAGGATGCACATGCATTAACGTCAGGAAGTCCATTTCTTGCCTATGTTCAGTAGAGGGCTTTTGCTGCAAATGTGTGACAGGGAGCAAAAGTATACACAAATTTTCATATAACTGCATGTAATAGACACTACTATAAAGAATAATATGCACAGATACGGTTATAAAAATTGAGTATAAAACCGTTTAAAAACTTACTTAGAAGCTCCCAGTTTAGCTCTGTTAAAAAGGTAGCTAGAACACCCACTTTAAGTGGGAAATAACAGACACTCCCCCTTCCTCTGCATATGGAAAGACTCTTTATACAAACAGGAGCAAGCTGGAGTAGGTATACCTCAGTATTCTCCTAAAACTTTGGGACTTGGTTAGGAGTCTGAAAATCAAAGCAATGCTATATAAAAATAAGCTAAACTATACATTTAAAAAAAATCTGTATGGGCTATATAAATGGATCATCTACAAAAAAAGGCTCACGCGGAAACAGATGCATTGGGGCCGGTTGACTGTTTGTTAAATCGGCCCCAAAAGATTAACAAGAAACTGAAAAAAAACATCTGATTAATAATGAGAACTCAGTGTCAGTTTAAGCAATGGCTGCACTGCTACACAGACATTATGAAATAATTATACTATAATAACACTGACCTGGATAGCAATCCTTTAGCGTTCATAATATGAAATCATTATTGTCAACTTGTCTCTAACAGCCCATATTATGGTAAAAGCACATCTGTCTGCATTTGATATCCCTGCCCTGGATATGGTTATTTAGTATATCTGTATTTCATACTCGCACACAAACACAAGTATTCTCATGATTTTTACAGACTGAAATGTAAGCAACAACAAAAAATCAACCAAAGAACGGGACAACTGCTTCCAAAAATCAATGTTATTATAATTATAACTGATGATTACTGTGTGTGTGTTTGATTGTGAAGTTTCCAATCATGCTCAGTTTAGGACACTTAAAGGGACATGAAACCCAACTTTTTTTTTCATGATTCAGATAGAGCATACAATTTAAAAAAAGTTTCCAATTTACTTCTATTATCAAATTTGCTTCATTCTTTTGTTATTCTTTGTTAAAAGATATCTAGATAAGTAGCGTGCACGTGTCTGGGGCACTAAATGAGAGGAAATAGTGCTACCATCTAGTGCTCTTGCTAATGTATAACATTGTTACAAAACTGCTGCCATATAGTACTGCAGACACGTGCATACTCCTGAGCTTACCTTACTGCTTTTCAACAAAGGATAACAAGAAACAAAGAAAATAGAAATAAATTGGAAAGTTTATTAAAATTATATACTCTATATGAATCATCAAATACATTTTTGGGGGTTTTATGTCCCTTTAATTGCAAATCACAAACAGTTATTCTGATGTTAATATTTTATTTGTGAGAATGTTTTATAGCTTGCGTGTGATTTGCTCAAAGTTTATAAAAAAAATAATAATATTTTAATAAAACTGGGAAACGACCATAGTTATTTAAATCGAAACTATGGCTTTTATTTATTTACAGTCCCTGGCAAAAACTTTTGAGAATGGCCACAAAAGGACCAGCTGATATGTCAGTGATTTTCTCATAAACACAGGTGTCAGTGTTGACAAGGACAAGGCTGGAGACCACTCTGTCATGCTGATTGAGTTAGAATAACATACTGGAAGCTTTAAAAAGGAGGGTGGTGCTTGAAATCATTGTTCTTTCTCTGTTAACCATGGTTACCTGCAAGGAAACACGTGCAGTCATCATTGCTTTGCACAAAAAGGGATTCACAAGCAAGGATATTGCTGCTATTAAGATTGCACCTAAATCAACCATTTATCGGATCATCAAAAACTTCAAGGAGAGACGTTCAATTGTTGTAAAGAAAGCTTCAGGGTGCCCAAGAATGTCCAGCAAGCGCCAGGACCATTTTCTAAAGTTGATTCAGTTGCAGGATCAGGGTACCACCAGTGCAGAGCTTGCTCAGGAATAGCAGCAGACAGGTGTGAGTGCATCTGCACGCACAGTGAGGCAAAGACTTTTGGAGGATGGCCTGGTGTCAAGAAGGGCAACAAAGAAGCCAGGAAAAACCATCAGGGACAGACTGATATTCTGCAAAAGGTACAGCGATTGGACTGATGAGGACTGGGGTAAAGTCATTTTCTCTGATGAATCCCTTTTCCGATTGTTTAGGGCATCCGGAAAATACCTTGTCCGGAGAAGAAAAGGTGAGCGCTACCATCAGTCCTGTGTCATGCCAATAGTAAAGCATCCTGAGACCATTCATGTGTGGGGTTGTTTCTCAGTCAAGGGAGTGAGCTCAATCACAATTTTGCCTAAGAACACAGCCATGAATAAAGAATGGTACAAAAACATCCTCCCAGAGCAACGTCTCCCAACCATCCAAGAACAGTTTGGTGACTAACAATGCCTTTTTCAGCATGATGAAGCACCTTGCCATAAGGCAAAAGTGATAACTAAGTGGCTTGGGGAACAAAACATTAAAATTTTGAGTCCATGGCCAGGAAGCTCCCCAGACTTTAATCTAATTGATAACTTGTGGTCAATCCTAAAGAGGCAGGTGAACAACCCCTCCCCCCCACATATTTTGACAAACTCCAAGCATTGACTACGCAAGAATGGGCTTCCATCAGTCAGGATGTGGACCAGAAATTGATTGACAGCATGCCAGGGCGAATTGTAGAGTTCTTGAAAAAGAAGGGTCAACACTGCAAATATTGACTCTTTGCATAAACTTAAAGAGATTGTAAATAAAAGCCTTTGACACTTATGAAATGCTTGTACTTATACTTCAGTATACCATAGTAACATCTGACAAAAAGATCTAAAAACACTGAAGCAGCAGACTTTGGGAAAATTAATATTTGTGTAATTCCTAAAACTTTAGGTCAGGACTGTACTTATTTATTTTGGCAAAACAAAACAAACAAAATAGGTTTTCAAGAGGTATGAAGTCTTGATTCGGTATAAAAAAACAAAAAACGAGCGAGTTGTTTACATGCGGATTGGAATATTGTTTGGAACGCACTGGATTGGCTATCTACTGAAAGAAAACTGTCAGACAAATTTAAGTGGCCCATTTGAAAACAGTTATTCTAATGGATTGAAACAACTCTAAATTTGAAAACAAAAAATAATAAACTGCATATTTCCATTTTCTACAATAGGACTCAACATATTGTGCTTACATGTTCTACAGTTTTACAGAAATGTTATAAAGCACTTTAAGAGGTTAATTAAATGGTTAAACCTCTACTATAACAAATTTTTATTTATTTAGGCTATTTAGCAGATTTTAGCGTATTCTTTCTAAAACCTAAATACTCAGCCTTTTTGTAAATTAGTGTATCACACACACATTGGGTTAATTGGGTAAGCATTAGATAAGCATGCCTCTCTTTTCAGAAAAATAGTTCTATATAAGTTGAAGATACAAGAAAAAGATATGGGTGAACATTAGAATGTATTTAAAAGCACCACATTAAAATGTATTAGAGTAGGACTCCCCTATGGGGTTTGCCTTAACGCTGGGGGTTAAATGATTTGAACAAAAAATGGTATAAAAGCCCCTTTTTTCTTATAAGTTTAGGGATAGTGCACAGCTAACTGCTTTAACATTGAAATATATCAATCCTTTTAAAAAAAGCAGCATGAAGTGTCTTAAAAGGCATTGAAAAAGGTTTTAAATTGACTAAGTTTCAACTAAACAAAAAAACTGTACAAATCTGTGTATTCACTGTGTTAACATCACTGTGCAGCTAACTATTGACTTTGGGATATATCAGTCCATTAGAAAAACAGTGTTAAGTATCTTGCAAGGCATTTTAATAGGTTTTCAAATTTGATTCCCTTTCAATTGTTTAAAAAACAGTAGAACAACTGTGTAATCGTGCTTACATCGACAATATCTTACAATGAAAAATGTCAAGTTATAAAAATGTTTAGCAGCTTTTTACATAAATTTTAGCCTTTTATAATACAACAGCCTTTACTATTTGAAAATGTTTTGGTTGTTTCAAATGGTTTATCATTTGAATAGCTTTTTTTTTGTTTCTTTGTTTTTTCTTACATATAAAAGTTTTAGCGTTTCCATAGTTCACATTAATTAATACAATTATTTGTTGGTTTAATAAAAAAAAACTAAAAAATATCTCAAAATGACAAAAACTTTAAAAAAAGTACACAGCTAAAATATGATAAATAGAATATTTATGATTCCAAAAATTGTTAATTCTACAGATATGAGAAAAAAAGATATTAGAGAGTTAATCACGTGAACTGATATTGGTGGTTAAGTGGGAAAAACTGCATTTGAACATATTAGGCAGTGATCATTATTATTGTATTAATTAGCCATTATTTTTACACTTACATTGAACCTCAAACCTGGGGGTCGATCCGATAAAAATCGTCGCCCGCAAAAGCCGGCGACGCCAATATTTGCGCGGGTTTGGTATCACATATACGGCATAACCTAGAAGTTACGCGCGAATATTTCTGCCGTCGCCCGTAGTTTTTTGGGCTATAGGCAGGTATACCAAACCAGCGCAGTTTGGTATCCAATATGCAGCGTAAGGACTTACGTGGCGAAAATGGAGAAAACTTACTCCATTTTCACCTCGCCACAAAAAGCAGCCGTAAGAAGCCTTACGCTGACTATTGGAGCCCTGTAACTCCCTAAACTGGCTGCTAAAATAAACCTAACACCTAACGCATGCGCAATGTCTATCTCCCTGTCAACCGCGATCTTCTAAAATAAACCTAACACCTAACGCATGCGCAATGTCTATCTCCCTGTCAACCGCGATCCCCCCCCGAAATCCCTAATAAAGTTATTAACCCCTAAACCGCCGCTCCCGGACCCCGCCGCCATCTACATAAACTAACCCCCTACTGTGAGCCCCTAAAACCGCCGCCATCTACCTTATCTATCCCCTAATTAGAACCCCTTACACCGCTGTCATCTACCTTATCTATCCCCTAATCTGACCCCTTACACCGCCGCCACCTATATAAAAATTATTAACCCCTAATCTAATCCCCCTATACCGCCGCCAGCTATATTAATATTATTAACCCCTAATGTAAGCCACTTACACCGCCGCCATATCTATTAAAATGATTAACCCCTTATTTAATCTACCTACCCCGCCGCCAGCTATATTATCTATATTAACCCTAAGTATATTATAGTTAATATAGGTATTACATTATATATATTAACTATATTAACCCTAATTATATTAGGGTTAATATAGTTAATATAGTTACTATAGTATTTATATTAACTATATTAACTCTATCTAACCCTAACACCCCTAACTAAATTTATATTAAATTAATCTAATTCATTTATAAACTAAAATATTCCTATTTAAATCTAAATACTTACCTATAAAATAAACCCTAAGATAGCTACAAGTTACAAATACACCTACACTAGCAATAAATTAAATAAACTACAAATATCTATCTAAAAATACAATTAAATTAACTAAACTAAATTACAAAAAAAACAAACACTAAATTACAAAAAATAAAAAAAAGATTACAAGATTTTTAAGCTAATTACACCTATTCTAAGCCCCCTAATAAAATAATAAACCCCCAAAATAAAAAAAATTCCCTGCCCTATTCTAAATTAAACAAATTTCAAAGCTCTTTACCTTACCAGCCCTTAAAAGGGCCTTTTGTGGGGCATGCCCCAAAGAATTCAGCTCTTTTGTATACAAATACAATACCCCCCCCCCCATTACAACCCACCACCCACATACCCCTATTCTAAAACCACCCAAACCCCCCTTAAAAAAGCCTAACACTACCCCCCTGAAGATCTCCCTACCTTGTCTTCACCACACCGGGCCGAACTCCTGATCCGATCCGGGCGATGTCTTCCTCCAAGCGGCAAAGAAGAATTCTTCCTCCGGCGATGTCTTCCTCCAAGCGGCAAAGAAGAATTCTTCCTCCGGCGACGTCTTCCTCCAAGCGGCAGCAAAGTCTTCATTCTTCCGGCGGCATCTTCAATCTTCTTTCTTCGCTCCGCCGCCGCGGAGCATCCATCCCGGCCGACTACTGAACTACGAATGAGGTACCTTTAAATGACGTCATCCAAGATGGCGTCCGCCGAATTCCGATTGGCTGATAGGATTCTATCAGCCAATCGGAATTAAGTTAGAAAAATCTGATTGGCTGATTGAATCAGCCAATCAGATTCAAGTTCAATCCGATTGGCTGATCCGAACAGCCAATCAGATTGAGCTCGCATTCTATTGGCTGATCGGAACAGCCAATAGAATGCGAGCTCAATCTGATTGGCTGATTGGATCAGCCAATCGGATTGAACTTGAATCTGATTGGCTGATTCAATCAGCCAATCAGATTTTTCTAACTTAATTCCGATTGGCTGATAGAATCCTATCAGCCAATCGGAATTCGGCGGACGCCATCTTGGATGACGTCATTTAAAGGTACCTCATTCGTAGTTCAGTAGTCGGCCGGGATGGATGCTCCGCGGTGGCGGAGCGAAGAAAGAAGATTGAAGATGCCGCCGGAAGAATGAAGACTTTGCTGCCGCTTGGAGGAAGACGTCGCCGGAGGAAGAATTCTTCTTTGCCGCTTGGAGGAAGACATCGCCGGAGGAAGAATTCTTCTTTGCCGCTTGGAGGAAGACATCGCCCGGATCGGATCAGGAGTTCGGCCCGGTGTGGTGAAGACAAGGTAGGGAGATCTTCAGGGGGGTAGTGTTAGGCTTTTTTAAGGGGGGTTTGGGTGGTTTTAGAATAGAGGTATGTGGGTTGTGGGTTGTAATGGGGGGGGGTATTGTATTTGTATGCAAAAGAGCTGAATTCTTTGGGGCATGCCCCACAAAAGGCCCTTTTAAGGGCTGGTAAGGTAAAGAGCTTTGAACTTTTTTTAATTTAGAATAGGGTAGGGAAATTTTTTTATTTTGGGGGGCTTTATTATTTTATTAGGGGGCTTAGAATAGGTGTAATTAGCTTAAAAATCTTGTAATCTTTTTTTTATTTTTTGTAATTTAGTGTTTGTTTTTTTTGTAATTTAGTTTAGTTAATTTAATTGTATTTTTAGATAGATGTTTGTAGTTTATTTAATTTATTGCTAGTGTAGGTGTATTTGTAACTTAGGTTAGGATTTATTTTACAGGTAATTGGGTAATTATTTTAACTAGGTAGATATTAAATAGTTAATAACTATTTAATAGCTATTATACCTAGTTAAAATAATTAACAATTTACCTGTAAAATAAATATTAACCCCAACATAGCTACAATGTAATTATTAATTATATTGTAGCTATCTTAGGGTTTATTTTATAGGTAAGTATTTAGATTTAAATAGGAACATTTTAGTTTATAAATGAATTAGATTAATTTAATATAAATTTAGTTAGGGGTGTTAGGGTTAGATAGAGTTAATATAGTTAATATAAATACTATAGTAACTATATTAACTATATTAACCCTAATATAATTAGGGTTAATATAGTTAATATATATAATGTAATACCTATATTAACTATAATATACTTAGGGTTAATATAGATAATATAGCTGGCGGCGGGGTAGGTAGATTAAATTAGGGGTTAATCATTTTAATAGAGATGGCGGCGGTGTAAGGGGCTTACATTAGGGGTTAATAATTTTAATATAGATGGCGGCGGTGTTAGGGGCTCACTTTAGGGGGTTATAGATATAATATAGCTGGCGGCGGGGTACGGGAGCGGCGGTTTAGGGGTTAATAACTTTATTAGGTTGCGGCGGGGTACGGGAGCGGTGGTTTAGGGGTTAATAGCTTTTTTATTGTTAGGATAGTGATGGGGGATAGCGGATAGAGGGTTAGACGTGTCGGGCTATGTTAGGGAGGCGTGTTAGACAGTGCGGGTGTTTTAGACTTTAGTCAGGTTTTATAGGCGCCGGCAGTTTCTAACGTGCCGCAAGTCACTGGCGACGCCAGAAATTTGTACTTGCGCAGATTTCTGGACATCGCTGGTTTGTCAGACTTACGGCACGTTAGCATCTGATGGCGACTTATATAGGATAGCTCGAGTTGCGAGCTGAAACTGCGGGCGACGCCGGTTCCCTCGCTTGCGCCGCAAACTGCGATCTATATCGGATCGCGCCCTTGACTTTAACGAAGGTCTATGAAAAGCCTATAATACTCCTCTTTCAGATAGTTTTATTATATTTAAAGGGACTGTAAACGCATGTCTGTTGTGTTGCTTTAGATATCATATTAAGTTTTAACATCCTTATACTATGACCAGTGTTTTTTAGTCTTTTTTGTTTTTTGTCATAGGGCATCCTTGTAATGTATGTTCTATAGCACCAATTAAACTTTATTTGATCATATATAATATAGAATTAAAAGAAAAATTATAATACAATATAGAATTTTAAGAAAAATGTACTTTAATGTAATTTTTAGTCCATAAGATATTACCATGGGCAGGTAAAAATTTGTTTAGACTATTTTTGCAGATTTTGGCACTCTCTCTCAAAAAGGTTCACAAATCACTTACTCAATAGTGAATTGCAGCTCCTAGCCTACCTAGGTATGTTTTTCAACAAAAGATAAGAGAACAAAGCAAAATATATAATAGAAGTAAATTGGAAAGTGGTATAAAATTTCACACTATCTGAATCATGAAATAAATATTTGGGGTTTCATGTCTCTTTACGTTTCTAACCTATATGCAATTTTGTAAGTAGCTACACTTTAAAGGGACAATGTACTATGATTTTTTTCTTCCCTTTAATGTGTTTCAAATGATCATTTACCTGCTGGGAAGTATTTAATTGTTTACAAATAACTCCTTTATCTTTATTTTGTCATTAGCTGTTATTACCCCACCTATACTGAATATTTTATTACTTAAGTACAGGTTATAGAAAAACGTAAAGAAGAAGGTTTGAGGTGATCATGCTCCCAGTGGGCGCTGGGACAAAAAGAGAATAAAATGTTAATTTTCCATTGATCACGCTAAGGGCCTGATATTCAAAACCTCGCTGCTCAGGTGAGATATTCTAAGAAGTCTCGTCGTTACCTTGAGGCCCTTAAAAAAACATTTAGAAACACAAAATGTCACCTTGATAAATATTTATGTTGCCATGTAGAGTTATTTATGTGAAACAGAGACTCCTACATTACAATACTAGGTCTAAAAAAATCCCAAAGATTTTATGTGATCTCTCTCCATGCCAGCGAGTTTTTGAATATCAGGCCCTAAATATTTGTCTCACTGTGTATATAAGATGAGGACTTTGAGTAAATATAGAGAGATAAGCTAAATAGATACGCTCTCCCAGGAAGCTGACACATTTTATTAGGTTGTGGTTTTAATTACCAGAGACCGCTAATAAATATACAACAATTAACTTAAAGGAGCAATTTCCTGTACGTTTGCTCAAAGTTTGCACTTTGAGATTCACAAAGGATACAAACCCCCCCAAAAAAAAAATACATAATAGATTGTAGAGTTATATCACTTGACCAAACACACACATACCTCAAATAAATTAAAGGGACGTTAAAAAGTTGGCATAGAGACAAAATATAATAATATGTACTTTAATTACTTTAACTGCAAATTTATACTGCAGTGCCTCGCCATTAACCCTTTATTTTTAGTTTCTGATTTATACAGCTCTAACTCCCCCCACACATTTCCTTCTATAGTTGTATCTATATCTACCATTGATTTGGTAGAATGCAGAAGTACACCGTGATTATCTGCTAGAGCATACCTAGAAGCAAATAAGCTGCTGTGAAATAAAATGCCTATGTTTCTGATGCTAAACACTGATAAGGGGGTGGATCAGACTACTCCAGACAGCATAGCTATGCAAGTCATTTTGCTTATTTTTAAACAACTTTTTTATACAAATTATTTTTACTTAGTTAGCCCTTTTAGGATATGCCCACATCTCAACATGTTTTATGGCACTTTAAATACCCATAAGTTGATGCCTATTTCGAATAATTACAAATACAAGCCATAACTTTAAAGAGGAATGGTTGTTGAAGAAAGAGACTCTAGGGGCAGATTTATCAAAGGGTGAATACAGCTTTAGGCTATAGGCTCGTTCACGCAAGTCTGCAACTAATATTTTTAGAAGCTGCAATTTAAACCACCATTTCCTAAAACTTTCTCTGTCATTTTAGTCCCCTGAAGTGACTGCCAAGTCCTATTCTCCTGCAATTGGCTCTGCAAGACAGGAATACAGGTTCACTACTTGTAAACCTTGTCAATCAGGAGAATAATAAATCTGCCTCTAAATATTAGACCAAGATATCATTTGGATGGTGAAAGATATGTACAGTTTAGAGGAGAGAAGGGAAAGAGGTGAAATGATAGAAACCTTCAAATCTAGGGTATTTAATAAAGTAGAAGTTGAAAGCATTTTCCAAAAAAACAGAAATACCAAAACACAGGATTACAGTCTTGAGGGTAGCAGATTCAGGAGACATATGAGGAAGCAGATTTTTGTTTACAGAAATGGTGGTGGATTCATGGAATAAACTTCAATTTGGAGGTGGTAGCACAGGGGGGTATATGTATTAATGTGCAAATGGACATGATACGATGTAATCATTGCACCAGCAGTTCTTGTGAACTGCTGGTACAATGCCGCCCCCTGCAGATTCCCGGCAAAGCAGGGGGTGTCAATTAATCCAATCGTATTTGATCGGGTTGATTTCTGTCCACGGCCTCAGAGCAGGCGGACCAGTTATGGAGCAGCGGTCTTTAGACCACTCTTTCATAACTACTGTTTCCGGCGAGCCTGAAGCAGGTTCATTAGACTGCTGCTTCATACAATCTACACCACCTTTAGAGGTTGCGAAGAGAAATCACAGAGCGCACACACACTCTGGGTGATTAACAGTCCCTTCGTTCACGCAATTGGTTTATGCGAGAAAAGAGACAGGCATTACATTCTCACTTGAGTGTGTAATGATACATACGGGCAGCGGATCCTGTTCGTCCGCTGCCAGTATGTAGTGAAGGCGAGTGGACAACTTCTTAAGTTGAGAATCTTGTTCGTTAGCATTTTAATACATCAGGCCTATGTTTCTATGTTTACATTAAGGACCACAAAAGCTAAGGGTTTGCAGAAGAATTGAGTGGTCAAATGCATCCGAGAGGTCCAAGAAAACAACAGAGAAGTAACCTTTTGTGAGCTTATGAGCTCCTTGCTCAGTTGAATGTTATGGACAGAAGCCAAACAGCCAACAGTCTAGTGAATGGTTTAAGCTGCTTCCATAATCAGAATGCTAAAGGGATTTTGGGATAACTGTAAAATTAATATGTAAAAAAGATGTTTAGAACTGTTGTGATGGTGCTTGTCTTAAAGGGGCAACATTTTTAAATTAAACATTCATCATTCAGAAAGAACATACAATTTTTAAACAACTATCTAATTTATATATATTATCACATTTACTTGGTATCTTTGTTTAAAAGCATACTTCGGTAGGCTCAGGAGCAGCAAGTGCATTACTGGGAGTTGTCTGGTGACTGCACATAAAGGCCTTCTGTCATTGGCTCACCAGATGTGTTCAGCTTGCTTCCAGTAGTAAATAGCGGTTGCTAAGCATACATAGATATGTTTTTCAACAAAGGAAACTAAGAACAATTTACATTTAATACTAAAAGTACATTGAAATGTTGTTCAAAATGCTATGCTCTATACGAATTATAAAAGTTTTAATTTTGACTTTACTGTCACTTTAAACAACAGCAACAACCCAGATCAAGAGAAGATTCTGATTAAGACCAATAATACGTCCAGGTCATCTATTATTTTTAACAGAACAAGAAGTCTATAGGGAAATCACAACTGTGACTGCAGAATGGATTAAGCACATATTAAAACCTCAATCCTTTAATCATTTGTTTATCTACATTCATCATTTACAGCGTTAACCAGACAATTGCAAACTAGCTGTTATTGGATCAGTATTAATTCAAGGTGTTGGCAGATTGCGCCTCTTGTTCGCCAATCGGCCAGCATATTCATTTTCCCCTCTCATCTGTCATGCACTTGAATATGGCTCATTACTTCTGTAGCCAACTAAACATTTAGATATTTACAATATCTAAGATTCTTTATTGCAAAGTAGCTTGTGATATGATAAATAATAAAATACAAGTAGACACAAGATAAATTCATGCAAAAGAACATTGTGATTGCAAAATATATATATATATATTCTTCACTAGATCTCTTACCAACTGTCTATTCAGATCAGAATGTTAATTTGAAAATTTGGCAGATATATGTAATTAGCAGGTTGAGTTCTCATGAGAAGTTGCTAATTTTTATTCACTGTGGGTGGTTCAAGACAGCAGGGAATTCAGACGCTACAAAGATTTAGTACAAAGCTTTCTAACTGCTTCTATTTTACAACCTTGTTTAAAGGAGCTATCTAACGTTGCATATTCTATTACCGATGGCCATTACCACTACAAATTGGAGCAATACTTTCGATTTAGTATCTCTAATAATGAAACACAAAGATGTTTCTATATCTTAGCTGAAAATTTGAAAATAAATACAATTAAATGTTTTCTTATGCCGGGTTTCGTTGTATTTAATCATATAAACATATGGCCAAAATGTTCCGCTAGTTTCCTCTACATTTACAATGGTAGGTATTTATTACATTTAATGTGAAAGGTTTAAAAAAAAAAAATTGTCCCAATGCTATTTTCAGAAGATCTCCCAAGCTGCTGCTAGTGCAAAAACAAAAAATAGTAAAATAATAAATATATATATAATTTTAGAAACAGTCTCTAGTGAGATTTTAGCAGCTGTGTGTACTGTACAGCAAAAAAGAGGGAAGGAAAAATGTAGTTATGAGCACAATATAGAGTAAAGCAAAAATATGCTGGTGTCACTGTTGGTCTACTATTTTGATTAAAAAACAAAAACATAAATGGTCCAGATTAAAAGAATCTCATGAGATTGCAGAAGGGATAGATTGTAAAGACGAGATAATCTTTGTAATTCATTGAGCATCACATTGTCATATCTTTCCCAGCATCCTAGTAACTACAGAAATAAAGACAGAGATGGGGATAAGACCAACATGGTCACATTTATTAAATAGCAAAAAACAAACTTTATAAGCATGACAAAAAAACAATTCAGAGAATTAAATGTAAGGAAGGTAGTTCACAACATTCAAAATCCAAGGATTAGCAGGTCAAGGCCTACCACTGATATCTGTGCAGAACTCCCTTAAAAGTCTCTAGAAGACTTGCAGGGAGGAGCATTTCAAGACCTGAAGTATCAAGCCCCTCCCATTAACTTGGCCCTTAATGTCTAAGGACTCTGCTCGCAAATTAAGCACCGACACTGCTTATCAGGATATATGGTATTGCACTCAACAATTCCAGTAGGGTCTAGTCTATGCTAACATTGATAACCTAAATCCACACCAAAGAACCTAGCCATGCCCACAGCCCAGGTAGGAAACTATACACCTGAATCACAAGTACTTTTTATGCTGACTTATCTCCCCGTCCAGCCTTCTAATCATTGCTTTTAATCAGAACAGCATTAGGAGGTATTATACAGATGCTCCAACATTTGCTTAAAGGAATGTATATGTATATACAAGTGAAACTCAAAAAATTAGAATATCGTGCAAAAGTTCATTTATTTCACTAATGCAACTTAAAAGGTGAAACTAATATATGAGATAGACTCATTACATGCATAGCAAGATAGTACAAGCCGTGATTTGTCATAATTGTGATGAGTATGGCTTACAGCTCATGAAAACCCCAAATCCGCAATCTCAGTGTCAGGGTGCCAGGAATCAGACGAGAAGTGCAAAACTAATCACACCTATATTAATAGCAAAAAATAATAAAAAGTCCACAAGTCAAATAAGCCAGGAGTCAAAACCAGAGCTGGTAGTCAGACGAGCCGAGTCAGGAGCCAAAGCGAAAAGTCAGATGAGCCGGAATCAGGAACAAGGAAAACAGCAGAGTCAGGAACAAGCCAGGGATCAAGAACCAGGAAGGACGTCAGCAGCCAGGCAATACACAGGAGCTCTCACAAACAGGTCTGAGACAACACAAAGGCAAAGCATACTGAACAGAGGCCCTTTAAATAATAAGTGATGACATCACAATTCTGAGACTGCATCTTATCTAACATGGATGATGCACACCAGTCTGGCCATAAAAGGAAGTGCAGGAAATGAGCAGCATCCCCCACAATGCACCATAGTCAGGAATAGAGGTGAGTAAAATGGCTGCCAGCAGCACATGGCAAACACAACAGGGAAAAAAAGCCTGACAGTACCCTCCCCTCAATGACCCCTCCCCCGCGGGAGGACAAAAGGCTTATTAGGGAAATGGAGCATGAACATCAGAGGAGGGAACCCAAGAACGCTCCTCCGGACTGTAGCCCCTCCAGTAAACCAAATACTGTACACGGCCCTGGACAAACGAGAGTCAATAATGCTGCTGACCTCATACTCCTCATGGTTGTCAACAAAGATAGGATGGGGACGAGGCAACACAGTGGTAAACCAATTACAAACCAATGGTTTGAAGCTGGAGACATGAAAAACATTTGAGATGTGCATAGCAGGAGGAAGGTCAAAAACGTAGGCCACAGGATTAACCCGTCGGAGTATTCGAAAAGGACCAACATAACGGGAGCCAATTTATTGGAAGGCACATGAAAGTTCAAGTTGCGGAAGGACAGCCAAACTCTCTCACCAACCTGGTAGGAAGGTGCGGGCAGATCAGCCTGGAACTTTTGGCGCTGCATAGAACGATGAAGGCAATCCTGAATCTGCACCCATGTGGAAGAGAGTTGCCGGAGATGCTCCTCCAAAGCCGGAATACCCTGAGAAATGAATGAATCGGACAACCAGGATGGTTGAAACCCATAATTCGCCATGAACAGGAATAACTTGGAGGAAGCATTAATAGCACTATTACGAGCAAACTCTGCACAAGGTAACAGTTCAGACCAATTATTGTGGTGATCTGAGAAATAGCAACAGAGGAACTGTTCCAGAGCTTGATTAGACCATTCCGCAGCCCCAATGGATTGAGGGTGATATGCCAAGGAGAAGGAAATCCCCATTTGAGCACAAAAGGAACACCAAAATCTGGAGACAAACTTGCTACCCTGGTCCGACACTATCTCCTTGGGTAACCCATGTAAATGGAAGACCTCCAGGGCAAAAATTGAAGCAAGTTCCTGAGCGGTAGGCAGCTTCATCAAGGGAATGCAATGTGACCTTTTAGAAAAACGGTCAACCACCATAAGGATAACAGTATTGCCATTGGAAACAGGGAGCTCGACAATGAAGTCCATGGAAAGATGTGTCCAAGGATGCTCACCATTAGCAATAGGTTGAAGAAGACCCACAGGAAGACGTAGAGGAGTCTTATTCTGTGCACAAACTGAGCAGAAGGCAACATATGCAGCAACATCAGAACGAAGACCTGGCCACCAGAATTGTCGAGTGACAGACCAAATCATTTGGTTCTTGCCTGGGTGACCTGTGGCTTTAGGATAGTGGTAAGTGTGCAAAAGTTTAGTTTGAAGATTCTGAGGAACAAAACACTTACCACTAGGTTTCTCAGGCATGCTAGTACCCTCGAGAAGATGCCTCCATTCCTTAAGTGCCAAAATTATGGCCAGTAATTCCCTGTCGCCAATTTCATAATTGCACTCCGCTGGAGACAATTTCTTAGAGAGGAAACCACACGGATGCAAGGAACCGTCAGGCATAGGGCATTGAGACAAGAGGGCACCTACTCCAGTCTCAGACGCATCGACCTCAAGAAAGAAAGGCAGGACAGGGTTAGGATGAGCCAGAACTGGAGCGGTAGCAAAGGCAGTCTTAAGACTATCAAAGGCCTTAATGGCAGTACGTGACCAATTGAGTGGATCATTCTCTTTACGGGTCATGTCTGTGATACGTTTGACCAAGGAAGAAAAGGTTTTAATAAATTTTCTATAGTAATTGGCGAACCCCAAAAAACGTTGAATAGACCGAAGAACAACTGGGCGAGGCCACTGCAGAACTGCAGATAACTTGTCAGGAATCAGGATCCAGGGAGAACCCTGCAACGGAGATAACATAACCTAGGAAGGTTACTTGAGTCTGATGGAACTCACATTTCTCGAGTTTACAAAACAGGCCTTTCTCACATAGTCTCTGAAGAACCTGTGTAACATCAGAACGATGAGCAACACTGTTGCAACATATCTCGTAGGACATAATTAATAAATTCCTGAAAAACAGCAGGAGCATTACATAGGCCAAAGGGCATTACAAGATACTCATAATGCCCGCTCCTGGTGTTAAATGCCGTTTTCCATTCGTGACCCTCCTTAATCCTAACGAGATTGTACGCTCCTCTCAAATCGAGTTTAGTAAAGACCGTAGCTCCCTTGAGGCGGTCAAAGAGTTCCGTAATAAGCGTAATAGGGTAAGCATTCTTAATGGTAAGATGATTAAGACCACAATAATCGATACATGGTCTTAACTCGCCACCCTTTTTCTTCACAAAGAAGAAGCCAGCCCCTGCAGGAGAGCAGGATTTGCAGATGATCCCCCTCGACAGAGCATCAGCAACATACTTCTCCATAGCACAATTCTCTGCAACAGACAGAGGGTACACCCGGCCCTGAGGAGGAATGGCTCCAGGTTGCAGGTCTATGGCACAATCATAAGACCGGTGAGGAGGCAGCGTACCAGCACGCACCTTGTGAAACACGTCTAGAAACTCTCGGTACTCCTCTGGCAATTGAGATACCGAAGAAGTGCACAAGACTTTAACTAGGTTCCGAAGCAAGTGGAAATACATTGTGGGGACCACAACAAAATTTTGGACCTGCGCCAGTCAAGACTGGGATTGTGCTTTTAGACCAGGGATAACCCAGAACAACCGGAAAATGTGGAGAGTTTACCACCTGGAACTGGAGGGTTTCAAAATGGAGAGCCCCAACAGCCATGGACAACGGAGCAGTTTCGTGAGTAACGAGTGCGGGCTGAAGGGGCCTGCCATCAATGGCCTCAATAGCTAGCAGAATGGACAGAGGCAAAACAGGAATGGAGTGCTTTGAAACAGAAGCACGGTCAATGAAATAGCCCGCAGCACCAGAGTCAACAAGAGCCTGAGTGACTACAGGGAGTGCAGAATTATTAGGCAAATGAGTATTTTGACCTCATCATCCTCTTTATGCATGTTGTCTTACTCCAAGCTGTATAGGCTCGAAAGCCTACTACCAATTAAGCATATTAGGTGATGTGCATCTCTGTAATGAGAAGGGGTGTGGTCTAATAACATCAACACCCTATATCAGGTGTGCATAATTATTAGGCAACTTCCTTTCCTTTGGCAAAATGGGTCAAAAGAAGGACTTGACAGGCTCAGAAAAGTCAAAAATAGTGAGATATCTTGCAGAGGGATGCAGCACTCTTAAAATTGCAAAGCTTCTGAAGCGTGATCATCGAACAATCAAGCGTTTCATTCAAAATAGTCAACAGTGTTGCAAGAAGCGTGTGGAAAAACCAAGGCGCAAAATAACTGCCCATGAACTGAGAAAAGTCAAGCGTGCAGCTGCCAAGATGCCACTTGCCACCAGTTTGGCCATATTTCAGAGCTGCAACATCACTGGAGTGCCCAAAAGCACAAGGTGTGCAATACTCAGAGACATGGCCAAGGTAAGAAAGGCTGAAAGACGACCACCACTGAACAAGACACACAAGCTGAAACGTCAAGACTGGGCCAAGAAATATCTCAAGACTGATTTTTCTAAGGTTTTATGGACTGATGAAATGAGAGTGAGTCTTGATGGGCCAGATGGATGGGCCCGTGGCTGGATTGGTAAAGGGCAGAGAGCTCCAGTCCGACTCAGACGCCAGCAAGGTGGAGGTGGAGTACTGGTTTGGGCTGGTATCATCAAAGATGAGCTTGTGGGGCCTTTTCGGGTTGAGGATGGAGTCAAGCTCAACTCCCAGTCCTACTGCCAGTTTCTGGAAGACACCTTCTTCAAGCAGTGGTACAGGAAGAAGTCTGCATCCTTCAAGAAAAACATGATTTTCATGCAGGACAATGCTCCATCACACGCGTCCAAGTCAGTGTTAATTTCGTCGACTAAAACTAGACTAAAATGACTATAAAACTAAAGAAATTCTGATGACTAAAATACGACTAAAACTAAAATGACATTTTAGTCAAAAGACTATGACTAAAACTAAATCACAATGACATTTTAGTCAAAAGACTATGACTAAAACTAAATCAAAATTTGCTGACAAAAACATTTTATGCAAGGCGTTATAATCAATCCATATCCAATTACTGCTCTTTTGTAAAATTTATGAAACTTAATTTTATTAAATTTTAAGATATATAAAGACATGTTATATACCACAACAGTTAAATCTGTTAAATTTGTATTGCATGTTCAAACCTTAATACCATAAATAAAAACAGGTTAATAAACCTTTACTCCAGGAGTATATAATGAGTTTGGAAGTTCTAGAGCAGTGCTAATATCGTTGCCGAAAATTTTTCAAATCTGTGAACAATCAATTTATTCTTCCTATAGAAATAAGCATAACCCACGAATAATGGTTTAAGCTATGCTGTGCCTGTGCTAGCTGCAGAAACTTTTTGCTGTGTTGAGTTACTTGATTCTTGTTTTAATTATTAACAGAGAACTGTTAAAGTTTTTATATTGGGTAATATGTTCAAAACAGCCAATACAGTTTACAGCTTTGTTTTTTTATATTTTAAAGTTGCACGTCTGTTTATGAAACTTGGTTTTATTTAATTTTAAGTTTAATAAAGATGTTACCTATAACAACGGCTAAATTTGTGTCTGTATTGCATGTTTAAACCTTAATACCATAAATATTAACAGGTGTTATGTTTACTCCTGGAGTATATAATCAGTTTGCAAATTATAGATAAATGCTTAAATAATGCATTACACTTTAACTAAACTCCTTAGATTTTAGTCGACTAAAATCTACTGGAGATTCAGTCGACTAAAACTAGACTAAAACTAAAACAATTCAGATGACTAAAATACGACTAAAACTAAAATGGCATTTTAGTCAAAAGACTAAAACTAAGACTAAATTGAAATTTGCCGTCAAAATTAACACTGGTCCAAGTACTCCACAGCGTGGCTGGCAAGAAAGGGTATAAATGAAGAAAATCTAATGACATGGCCTCCTTGTTCACCTGATCTGAACCCCATTGAGAACCTGTGGTCCATCATCAAATGTGAGATTTACAAGGAGGGAAAACAGTACACCTATCTGAACAGTGTCTGGGAGGCTGTGGTTGCTGCTGCACGCAATGTTGATGGTGAACAGATCAAAACACTGACAGAATCCATGGATGGCAGGCTTTTGAGTGTCCTTGCAAAGAAAGGTGGCTATATTGGTCACTGATTTGTTTTTGTTTTGTTTTTGAATGTCAGAAATGTATATTTGTGAATGTTGAGATGTTATATTGGTTTCACTGGTAAAAATAAATAATTGAAATGGGTATATATTTGCTTTTTGTTAAGTTGCCTAATAATTATGCACAGTAATAGTCACCTGCAAACACAGATATCCCCCTAAAATAGCTATAACTAAAAACAAACTAAAAACTACTTCCAAAACTATTCAGCTTTGATATTAATGAGTTTTTTGGGTTCATTGAGAACATGGTTGTTGTTCAATAATAAAATTAATCCTCAAAAATACAACTTGCCTAATAATTCTGCACTCCCTGTATGGAGGAGTCCACCCAGACAAGGACCACCGTGACCAAAGGTTTTTCCTTAAGCGGTTCCGGGGACGAGGATAAACCACCCAAGGTCTGCCCCCAACAGGACCTTAGGTGTGAGCGTTTCCTGGCCATGTAGGACAAGACTTCAAAAGGTGACCCTGTAACCCACAATAGAGGCAGAGCCCCTCCCTCCTCCTAAAGGCCCTCTCCGCAGTGGAGAGACGTGTGAATCCCAGCTGAATTGGCTCAGCAGTACCTGGTGACTCGGGATCAGGAGGTATGGGAGGAGAGGGAGGCATGGGTGGGAACGAACATATAGGAGACAAAAGAACAGGAGGCTTCCGTAAGTGCTCCTTGAAAGAGGACTCTCTGAGTCAAAAAAAGACACCAATGCCTCGAAATCCTCTGCTAATTCTCTGGCAGCAACTTTGTCTTTAATTGCATCAGAGAGCCCATGAAAGAAGGCGGCAACAAGGGCTTCATTGTTCCATTGTTTCATTGCGGCAAGCATACGGAACTCAATAGCATACTGAGCAACAGATCTTGTACCTTGCTGAATGGACATGAGTCGTTTAGAAGCAGATGAGGAGCGAGCCAGATCATCAAATACCCTTCAGAAGGAGGCCACAAATTCAGGGTATTTAGTTTTATTAGTCTTCCACAAGGGATTAGCCCAGGCAAGAGCTGTGTCAGAGAGTAACGAGATGAGAAATCCCACCTTAGCTCTGTCAGAGGGAAACGCCTGAGGCAACATCTCAAAGTAAATGCCCACCTGGTTCAAAAACCCTCTGCACTGAATAGGATCGCCTCCATATCGCTGAGGTAGAGGTGCATAACCGGAAATGCTCCTGGTAGGCATAGGTACAGCAGCGGAAACAGGAGCAGCCATAACTTGCGGGACACTTTGGTCCAAATGTGCAGTGTGAGTCAGCAGGGTTTGCAGGGCTTGTGCAAATTGATCCAAGCGGTGATCCTGTTCATCCATCCTGGAAATGACGGCAGGTAAAGGTGGATAATTAGCAACATCAGGATTCATGGCCTTTGCGTAATGTCAGGGTGCCCGGAATCAGACTGAGACAAGAAGTGCAAAAATAATCACACCTTTATTAATAGCAAAAAATAATAAAAAGTCCACAAGTCAAATAACAAGCCAGGAGTCAAAACCAGAGCTGGTAGTCAGACGAGCCGAGTCAGGAGCCAAAGCGAATAGTCAGATGAGCCGGAATCAGGAACAAGGAAAACAGCAGAGTCAGGAACAAGCCAGGGATCAGGAACCAGGAAGGACGTCAGACAGGCAGGTAATACACAGGAGCTCTCACAAACAGGTCTGAGACAACGCAAAGGCAAAGCATACTGAACAGAGGCCCTTTAAATAATGTGATGACATCACAATTCTGAGACTGCATCCTGTCTCACATGGATGATGCACACCAGTCTGGCTATAAAAGGAAGTGCAGGAAATGAGCAGCATCCCCCACAATGCACCATAGTCAGGAAGAAAGGTTAGTAAAATGGCTGCCAGCAGCACATGGCAAACACAACAGGGAAAAACCCCTGACACTCAGAAAATTAGAATATTATGAAAAGGTGCAATATTCTAGGCTCAAAGTGTCCCACTCTAATCAGCTAATTAAGCCATACCACCTGCAAAGGGTTCCTGAGCCTTTAAATGGTCTCTCAGTCTGGTTCAGTAGGATTCGCAATCATGGGAAAGACTGCTGACCTGACAGTTGTGCAGAAAACCATCATTGACACCCTCCATAAGGAGGGAAAGCCTCAAAAGGTAATTAAAAAAAGAAGTAAAGAAGTTGGATGCTCCCAAAGTGCTGTATCAAATCACATTAATAGAAAGTTATATGGAAGGGAAAAGTGTGGAAGAAAAAAGTGCACAAGCAGCAGGGATGACCACAGCCTGGAGAGGATTGTCAGGAAAAGGCCATTCAAAAGTGTTGGGGACTTTCACAAGAGCCACCACACACAGACGGATCCTGGACATGGGCTTCAAATGTCGTATTCCTCTTGTCAAGCCACTCCTGAACAACAAACGTCAGAAGCGTTTTACTTGGTCTAAAGAAAAACAGACCTGGTCTGTTGCTCAGTGGTCCAAAGTCCTCTTTTCTGATGAGAGCAAATTTTGCATCTCATTTGGAAACCAAGGACCCAGAGTATGGAGGAAGAATGGAGAGGCACACACTGCAAGATGCTTGAAGTCCAGTGTAAAGTTTCCACTGTCTGTGTTGATTTGGAGAGCCATATCATCTGCTGGTGTTGGTCCACTGTGCTTCATTAAGTCCAGGGTCAACGCAGCCGTCTAGCAGGAGATTTTGGAGCACTTCATGCTTCCTTCCACAGACGAGCTCTATGGGGTTGCTGACTTCATTTTCAGTCTCAGAAAAGTCAAAAATAGTGAGATATCTTGCAGAGGGATGCAGCACTCTTAAAATTGCAAAGCTTCTGAAGCGTGATCATCGAACAATCAAGCGTTTCATTCAAAATAGTCAACAGGGTCGCAAGAAGCGTGTGGAAAAACCAAGGCGCAAAATAACTGCCCATGAACTGAGAAAAGTCAAGCGTGCAGCTGCCAAGATGCCACTTGCCACCAGTTTGGCCATATTTCAGAGCTGCAACATCACTGGAGTGCCCAAAAGCACAAGGTGTACAATACTCAGAGACATGGCCAAGGTAAGAAAGGCTGAAAGACGACCACCACTGAACAAGACACACAAGCTGAAACGTCAAGACTGGGCCAAGAAATATCTCAAGACTGATTTTTCTAAGGTTTTATGGACTGATGAAATGAGAGTGAGTCTTGATGGGCCAGATGGATGGGCCCGTGGCTGGATTGGTAAAGGGCAGAGAGCTCCAGTCCGACTCAGACGCCAGCAAGGTGGAGGTGGAGTACTGGTTTGGGCTGGTATCATCAAAGATGAGCTTGTGGGGCCTTTTCGGGTTGAGGATGGAGTCAAGCTCAACTCCCAGTCCGACTGCCAGTTTCTGGAAGACACCTTCTTCAAGCAGTGGTACAGGAAGAAGTCTGCATCCTTCAAGAAAAACATGATTTTCATGCAGGACAATGCTCTATCACACGCGTCCAAGTACTCCACAGAGTGGCTGGCAAGAAAGGGTATAAAAGAAGAAAATCTAATGACATGGCCTCCTTGTTCACCTGATCTGAACCCCATTGAGAACCTGTGGTCCATCATCAAATGTGAGATTTACAAGGAGGGAAAACAGTACACCTCTCTGAACAGTGTCTGGGAGGCTGTGGTTGCTGCTGCACGCAATGTTGATGGTGAACAGATCAAAACACTGACAGAATCCATGGATGGCAGGCTTTTGAGTGTCCTTGCAAAGAAAGGTGGTTATATTGGTCAATGATTTGTTTTTGTTTTGTTTTTGAATGTCAGAAATGTATATTTGTGAATGTTGAGATGTTATATTGGTTTCACTGGTAAAAATAAATAATTGAAATGGGTATATATTTGTTTTTTGTTAAGTTGCCTAATAATTATGCACAGTAATAGTCACCTGCACACACAGATATCCCCCTAAAATAGCTATAACTAAAAACAAACTAAAAACTACTTCCAAAACTATTCAGCTTTGATATTAATGAGTTTTTTGGGTTCATTGAGAACACGGTTGTTGTTCAATAATAAAATTAATCCTCAAAAATACAACTTGCCTAATAATTCTGCACTCCCTGTATATGTATATATATATATATATATATATATATATATATATATATATATATATATATATATATATATATATATATATATATATATATATATATATATACACACACATATATAGAGATAAGTAGATGCACCACAATCTCTATATAAATGAAAACTTAAAAGTGTTACATATTTGTAACCCCTCCCTAATCCCTAATAAAATATTCCATGAAAGTGGTAACACTTTGTAAGTCCCTCTGGCACAAAAGGATTAGATGAAAGAAGGGTATTTCTTACTAAAAAAGATTTGTCACTGAGCAAAAAAACCTAACTGTTCCACATAGTGGCAAATACAAGCTTTCCAAACCCTAGGCTACAAGCTTTTCATCTACACTTGTGCTGTTCTTTCCTCTAAGTATGTCCACAAAATATAAATGGATTTAGGAGAGAAAAAAACAAAACAAAACAATGTTTATATGGACAAGGAAAAATATCATACTTGTTAAAATCTCAGGGGTATTTGTAGATATACAACAAGCACACAGATATAGTATTGATTGCAAGTGTTTGACTATAATTCAATTAAATCATGTTGTGCTACTTGTGCCATTATCATATGCTAGACTCTTACTTTGAAGGTCTCTTATTAAATAATACTGTAATGTAGATGTCAGCTGTCTCTAATCACATAATAATATTTTATTTTCTGTAAGTGAGCAGCCTCTGCCGAATGTGGGAGACTGTAATCAGTAGTTGTAATAGCATTGTATGCAGAATATTATACACAAAGATATATAGAAAACTATTTTTAACGTAAAATGTGTATTTTTACTCAATAAAGAAAATTAGAAAGAAGTTGAATAGTGCTTGGACCCAAGATGTACATATCTGCTGAATATTTTTTTACATCCGAAAAAGGCAGGTTGTTTCACTTTCGGATCAACATAATGTTGCAAGTGTTCTCATCTGTCAGTCCTAAGTCATTGAATGAAAATAACAGTCTAGACATGTTTAAAGGGACACTAAATTCAAATTGTCAAGATTCAGATAGAACATGCAATAATATGCAGGGTATTTTTATATGCACACTTTATGAGGCACCATCTCCTGAACATGTGCAAGAATTTACAGTATATACGTATATGGATTTTGTGATTTGCTGATGGCTGTAACATGATATAGGTGGAAGGAACATTTAACTAACTGAGATTTTTCAGGGGAAAAACAATCTGCTGCTCATTTGAAATTCAGAGTAAGTGCTATTGCATTGTCTTTTAATTATGGTGCTTTAAACCTCCATTTAATGTTAATCCTACTCAATGGGTAGATTTATCCTGCTATCCTTTCTACTCTCAAGGTTCTTCCTAGACTTCTCGTAGCCCCTCCCAAGAGAATTATCAGAAACATTATTTTAACCTCCAAAATAGTTTACAAACAATACTCATATGATGACATGGAAAATAAATATGAAAGGCATATTCAGTATTGCTTGGTACCCAAGCATTGTGTTTATTATTATCCACAATTAACCTCTTAATGCTTATTTTTGTAGACTAAATGCCAGAATTGCTACATTCAAACAGTTAAAGGGACAGTCTACTGTAAAATGTATAATTTTGAAAAAGATAGATAACACCTTTACTAACCACCCCTTGCTTTGTACAACCAACATTGTTATATTAAAATACTTTATAACCTCTAAAACTCTAAACTGCTGCCTGTTTCTAAGCCACTAGAGACTGTTTCTTATCTTATTTTTATATATTTTTAGACACTGCTAGTACATGTGTGCCATATGGATATCATTGTGCCCACTCCTGTGGAGTTATTTCAGTCAGTACGGATTGGCTAAAATGCAAGTCTGTCAAAAGAACTGAGATAAGGGACAGTCCGCATAGGCTTAGATACAAGGTAATCACAGAGGTAGAAAGTGTGCTAATATATCAGTGTTGGTTGTGAAAAACTGGGGAATGGGTAATAAAGAGATTATCTATAGTGATGTCACAAACCTAAAAATTTGGGTTCGCAAACGGCGGACGCGAACTTCCGCAAAAGTTTGCGAACCGGGCGAACCGCCATAGACTTCAATAGGCAGGCGAAATTTAAAACCCACAGGGACTCTTTCTGGCCACAATAGTGATGGAAAAGTTGTTTCAAGGGCACTAACACCTGGACTGTGGCATGCCGGAGGGGGATCCATGGCAAAACTCCCATGGAAAATTACATAGAGAGTCTGGTTTTAATCCATAAAGGGCATAAATCACCTAACATTCCTAAATTGTTTTGAATAACGTGCTTTAAAACATCAGGTATGATGTTGTATCAATCAGGTAGTGTAAGGGTTATGTGTAAGGGTTACGCCCGCTTCACATGGCGCAGTGTAGGTGATATATCTGCCCTGACCATGCTTTGCAGACCAGGTATCAGTGGTCAGATGGACCCTTGCCCCAACACTGTGTGCCAGACATGCCATTATAGCAGACTTGTATGGCTTTGGCGTTGCTTTTTGGTAATTAGAAGGCTGCTAAATGCCACTGCGCACCACATGTGTTTTATGCCCAACAGTGAAGGGGTTAATTAGGGAGCCTGTAGGCAGCTTGTAGAGTTAATTTTAGCTTAAGTGTAATGTAGTAGACAACCCAAAGTATTGATCTAGGCCCATTTTGGTATATTTCATGCCACCATTTCACCGCCAAATGCGATCAAATAAAAAAAAATTGTTCACTTTTTCACAAACTTTAGGTTTCTCACAGAAATTATTTACAAAGAACTTATAAAATTATGGCATAAATGGTTGTAAATGCTTCTCTGGGATCCCCTTTGTTCAGAAATAGCAGACTTATATGGCTTTGGCGTTGCTTTTTGGTAATTAGTAGGCTGCTAACTGCCACTGCGCACCACATGTGTTCTATGTCCAGCAGTGAAGGGGTTAATTAGGGAGCATATAGGCAGCTTGTAGAGTTAATTTTAGCTTAAGTGTAGTGTAGTAGACAACCCAAAGTATTGATCTAGGCCCATTTTGGTATATTTCATGCCACCATTTCACCGCCAAATGCGATCAAATTTAAATAAAAATTAAATTTGTTCGCAATTTTAGGTTTCTCACTGAAATTATTTACAAACAGCTTGTGCAATTATGGCACAAATGGTTGTAAATGCTTCTCTGGGATCCCCTTTGTTCAGAAATAGCAGACATATATGACTTTGGCGTTGCTTTCTGGTAATTAGAAGGCCGCTATATGCTGCTGCACATCACACGTGTATTTTGGTTAGCAGTGAAGGGGTTAATTAGGTAGTTTGTAGGGAGCTTGCAGGGTTAATTTTAGCTTTAGTGTAGAGATCAGCCTCCCACCTGACACATCAGACCCCCTGATCCCTCCCAAACAGCTCCCTTCCCTCCCCCACCCCACAATTGTCCCTGCCATCTTAAGTACTGGCAGAAAGTCTGCCAGTACTAAAATAAAAGGTTTTTAAAAATTACATTTTTTTTAGCATATTTACATATGCTGTGGTGTAGCATCCCCCCTTAGCCCCCAACCTCCCTGATCCCCCCCAAAACAGCTCTCTAACCCTCCCCATCTGCCTTATTGGCGGCCATCTTGGGTACTGGCAGCTGTCTGCTATTATTTCACAGTCAAAAAAGTGTTGTTTTTTTTAAAATGTACACTACTGTTACACCAGATATGAGTGGTGGCACTGGGCAAGTGGGCACAGTATACGCTGTAAGCCTGACACACACGCTGGCAGGCAGGCAACTGCAATTTGATTACACAGGGAAAAAAAAAAAAGCAGACTGATGTTCTAGCCCTAAAAAGGGCTTTTTGAGGTGCTGTCCTTACAGCAGAGATCAGATGAGTACTTCAGGACTGTAGTGGACACTGAATACACTAGCCTAGCTATCGATTTCCCTATTAAATCAGCAGCAGCTACAGTGTCCCTCCTCTCTCTAAGAATACAGCTTCCAAATGAATCTAAAATGGATGCTGTCCAGGAGGTGGGAGGGTCTGGGAGGGAGGGTCTGCTGATGATTGGCTGTTATGTGTATTCTGACTGTGAGGTACAGGGTCAAAGTTTACTCAATGATGACGAATAGGGGGCAAATCAAACATCACATATGTTCACCCGCCGAGGCGAATGCGAACATGCTATGTTCGCCGGGAACTATTCGCCGGCGAACTATTTGCGACATCACTAATTATCTATTATTTTAAACAATAGAAAGTGTGGAATAGATTGTCCTTTTAAACATGTTTCCCATGTAATTTGCTATGCATTATTATGGTTTCTTTTGGACAAATATTTACTTTTTAATATCAAATGTAACTGTAATACACAGTCAATATATAGGGAATGGTACAGTCTTGTCAGCGAAGAAGAAAATACATTGCCTATGTTACCTTTACTTACTGTGCCAAAACATGTATACATTGATAATCCTGCCTTCCCCTTAAATCAGTAGTAGACTTTGGAATTCTCTTGGACCTGCTTTTCCTGGTATCTTAACATTTAACTTCTACACCAATTTCAGATGGTGACTATTCACTCCATTACCACAATATAGATTTCTTTTTAATTGAGTGAGAGACAATCTTCGCTAAATAGTTTGCAGGTTCTAACCCTCCCTTTCTTAGCTGTTTGGGTTCACCTCCACTTGACACTTACCTCATCCCATTCCACTTATAGAGATCAGCAATATATTGTTCTGTATTTGGAAAAATATTGTGAAGCCCTATGCTGATCTTGATAGTAAACGCTGATAGTGACCGTAATGTTATGTTGTTGTACAGAATGCTGTAGAGAATATCAATAAAGCTAGAAACAAAAATGATAGTCCATGAGACAATTTTCAAAATGGTGGATACATGTGTTCTTGCAACTGTAGGGTTCTCAATAAGTCAATATAGATCACAAAAGAGCAGAGGAGCTAAAAGGTTTATATAGGGTTTTAAATAATCAAGTCAATAACTGACATCAGTATGCATTCAGTATAAATAAAATTAAATATTGAATATATTTAAGAGGTTATGTAACATACAGACACTTGTGAAGCCAGTCATTTTTATAGTGTTTTTTTTAAGCTCTAGTGTAAGACATTAATGCACTTCACTCAGTAAATTTACCATTTGTTTGGTGTCAGATACCTCTTACCTTCATCCCATGTACAGTGAATAAACAGCCAAATTTGTACAACTGAGCCCCCCTTTCCCAGTAGCAATATGCGCGGGGAGAAAATACCATTTTTATGGCACATCATTGCAAAATCATTCTTTTATTCACAAAATTAATGTGTTGAGATTATGGCCTGCCAGGGGAAAGGATTTCGTTTACTGCCATGCCTCACTGGTCTAATCTAATGCCAACTTCATTTTTATCCAAGAAAACACAGTTTTAACTGTGTTGTTTTTGTTTAAAATGCTTAAATTCCCTCAGCTTTTTGCTTAACACTGATTATCAGACTGTGAAAACCAATGTGACACTTTGTCAATGTATTCTCATTAGTCGAGGAAAAACAGTGGTAGAAAATTAAGATATGCTATAAGTCAATTAGGACATTGTTTTGTTTGTTTTATTATTTTGTTGTTCTGGTGAGGAAATGATTTAAACCCCCATAAGAGAGTCCTACAATGGGACTATGAACAGACTATTGTTAGAGTACTGTAATTTTGTAATTTGGTAATTGGGAGTTATTTATGGAAAACAATTCCTTTTAGAGAATTGAGAGCAAGATAAAAAGAAAACGCTAAAATAAAGAGAATGCTCTTCTTGTCAGGATTCTGTCACAGAACTCACCATTAGAGTGAATTTGTGATGTTGGATTCATAAGCTTGTCTGTGGAATTTCAGCAACATTGTAGTGTAACCATCATCAGTGACTAAAGTTAAAGGGACATTCTAGTATAAACTGTGGCTCTGCAGCCTTTTTACATGCCCCTGTTTATAATGGAAGACACAGAGGCACTAATTGAAACACGTGCAAGGTTCACACAAGCCAATCAGATGCATTTTAGCACAAGTGAGGAAATAAATAAATCTTGGAGTTAAAAAAAATAGATTACTAGAAAACATTAAAGAGTAGAGATATTACAGTACAATGTCCTATTACAAAAAGTGCATGCTCTGATTCATTACAGCAGGCAATTTTTGTATTACTAACCCTAGAGAACTAAGGGGTTTCTCACGGTGTTAAACACATAAAAGTTCCATTTAGTAGCTTAAACCTAGCAGCTCCTGAATAGAGCATGCCCTGTCAGCTTACCAGGAGTTGCAATCTCACAACTCTTATTACCATCTTTTTTTCTGCTGCGTGAGAACTACAAGGCTTTCCAGCTCCAGAGTCGGACTTTACCTATGTGTTTAAACCATGGAAAGGGTGAATAACACAAAAATGCATTCCCTAACAAATTATAGCACGCTATTAGAACATCCCTTTAAAACAATATGCTGGGGCCATGCATCCTTAGTCTTAGTATTTATGATTTGGGTTAGGAATTAGACTATTGGGTTTAGGTGTTGCCATCTGGCTGCCTAGGGAAGAGAATGATGCTCTGACTTTGACATTTTAATAAGACCTGAATCTTCCTAAACCAAAAGTAGTGTTTTAATATTTGTAAATACTAAAAAGCCAAAAAAGACTAACTCGTCAAAAAAGCTACATTTGAAAATGGTGAAGCTTTCCATATCATGCAAAATTATTTGTGTACTATGGCTGATAAAGTAGAGCTCGTATACCCCTTTAACATCAATAAAATGTCTCTTGAAGAATTTCACTGGTGCTTTTAAAGTGAAGGTAAAGTTTTCTGAGTTGGAACACGTCAAAGCTTCTTTTGATCCTTACATAAGCTAATCGCTAACTTCTCATCTCTATATAATTTTAACTTTTCCAAATATATACATTTATAATTCCCTACCGTTTCTATTACTGGCTCCTCCCAAACCCTATTTCCTGCTTTTCTGTTCTTTGGCGTATAGAGCGGTCCCACCCGCTCTGTACGTCCCTCTGAAGCGTGTTCACTATGCCCCATTTGAACTGAGCATGCGCAAATCGGCGACATAGCTCTCTACTACGCATGTGCTAACTAGCGAATTTATTGAATACATGTCATTATGGAAGTGTAATACAAGTATTACACATAAATAAGTGTGTTCGGCAAATTAATAAAAATAATATTTCATTGATACATATAAATGAAAATTATTAGCAGCATGCGCGAATCGGGAGCGCGCAGGGAATCCTAGATGAGCCAAAAAAATATAGCGCATGCGCAGCTCATAAAGGAGGAGTATGACGTTGATTGATGGCCGCCTAATGGCTAGATTTTCAATAGGCTGTTCTAAGAATGTGATCCACAAACAGTGAGTAAAAACAGGTATAACTTTCTTTAGATTTAGAATTTAAAAAATTCATGAATGAAAGTCATATTCATTTTGAGCAAAGCATAATATTCAAGATTGAGATGAAGGTAACTTTACCTTCACTTTAAGTCGCATGCAGGGGCAGATCTAATTCTAAGGGCATGGTTGTGCAGTCTAGTGTAAGCAGTTGGCCAGGGGTCAAGTCCTACAAAAAAAAGTGTGGGGATTTACCAAGACTTCCACCTCCGTCACAATTCCTATTGCTCTATACGCACACACACTCACACTGTATTTGTATGTATATAATCTATACACTCTGGTCAATGAAAGCAAACCCAAGGTTACATTTTTACATGGCAGGGGTGACATTTTTATTTGTAAATTAGGATTCAACTGATACTGAGAAGCCAGACACACTTTTTTAGAAAACATGAAGGGGTATTTGTTTATAGATGATGTTGAATAATCCATAAAGCTAAGAGCCTTAGTAAAATTTTAGAAGATGTTACTCCCTGGGGGTTTGTGTGTGAACTCCTTCTGCAGTAAAAAAACCCCAATGATAATGTGATTTAAAATAAAATTATGGTCACAAGGCGTCCGAGTGTCATTTTGTTTAACCATTTAAGGGACATTTAACTCAAAAATGTTCTCCCCTTTAATTTGTTCCCAATGATCCACTTTACCTGCTTGAGTGTATTCAATTGTTTACAAGGATTTCCTTTACCCTTATATTGGCATTTTAAATAGTTGATTTAGCCGGTGGTAGCCCCACCTTTTCTGAAAGTTTCTGGCTATATATAATCTGTGTAAACACAGCCAGCAGAAGAAATTACATTCCCAGTGGGGTATAGAAGAGATACGGTAATAAAATGTTAATTTTCCTTTGATCTTTGGTTTACAGACAGATATAAGATAAATAATCATGTACATGTAAATAATATGATAAAGTAAATAGTAATGAGATCGAATTATACCTACAAGCTCAATTAAATTTATTAGGTCGTGGCTTCAAAAGACAAAACCAGCTAATTCATATACATAAATAAACCTTAAAAAGCAAATTTTCATACATTTTATACTCTGCGGCTGGTAAAAAAAAAGTAAGTGGCAACACATTAAGGGAAAAACACTTTTACAGTGTACTATCCCTTTTACACGTATACCAAGTAAATGAGAAACAAGTAACACTGGCAGAGGAAGCAAGAGGCATGAGGGCATAGTAACATTGAAAGTAAAACAGGCCCCCTTGCTCTTTGGGATGAAATTGGTAAGGTTGAATCTGCAGCAAATACATTATCTTGCACAGGTCAGCATTCTGCAGAGAACCTGACCTGCTGATCATAAATTGATAAAACAGACAGCACATAATATTGGTGCATAAAATAAAGTAATTGGGCTTATCCTACTACAAGCTATGAAACACAGTAAACAGAGCGCAAAGAAACAGCTTAGAAATTTTATTAAGTGCAACAGTGCAAAAAACATAAGCACTTACATTAAAAATTGGCAATATCATCCACATAAGATGAATATCAATGGGTGTGATGCAAAGCTGCTTGATAAGTCCCACTGAACACCTGACAAACAAGATCTTTCACAGCACCAACCTCCAGAGAAGCGGAATCTGATGTCACAACTGGCTGAAGCGTCCCCCAGCAAACAGGTGGTTCTCAATACAAGCCGTCCACAAAACACATAGATTAGATCCCTACGCGTTTCGTCCGGGTCCCGGACAGACTTCAAGGGCAACTGTGTTAATGCAGCTAGGTAACACTAGTATGAGTCTAAATGTATGCCTCAAGTAATAGTGGTCTCTAGTGGTAAATAATTGATATGACATTTATATATACAGAGACCACAATAGCAATTACTCCTAGACCTATACTAGACAATGACATGATGAATACAATTGCATAAAACATTACATAAAACTTCATAAAAACTTATTAAAATTCTGCAAATGTCATAGGCCTATCCTATTTAATAATGATAAAAGTATGAACATAAATAATTAAATAGGGGTGAACCATTATTATATTATAAATAATATAAATCTTAATAAAATATATCTAAAAAAGGAGAACTATAACTGCTGAATGTACCTATATTTAGGCATATCTACATATAGGCTGCTAGATCCAGGTCCACATTCAGGTCTCTGGGGTTTAAAGAACCAATTTTGTAGATCCAGTAGGTCTCTTGCTGTCTCAGAGCCAGCAGCCTATTATGTACATTTGAAGGAATCCAATCTATAAATTTTACTTTTAGGGATGAAGGATTACAGTGGTGTTTTTCACAAAAATTGCTGGGGACACTATGTTTAGTTGGTTTTTCTGTAGCCATTTTTATATTATATATATGTTAATTTACTCTCATTCTAATCTTCCTTTTTGTACGCCCCACATAAAATAAACCACACCCACATGTAAGAAGGTATACCACAAAAGTGGAGTCACAGGTGATCCTGTATTTAATATTGAAATCTATTGATACATCCCAATTAGTGAACTTGGAAGATTTGTCCACATGGCTAAACATATTACATACTGTCTTCCTACAAGCATATGTTCCTTTTATAGCAGTAAGCCAATTGGAATGACTTGTTACTAGTGAGGAATCCCTCAATTTACTTGGTGCCAATACATTTTTTCCTTTTCTAAAGGTTATTAGGGGATTTTCTGTTAGTTGACTTCCTAAAATGGGGTCTGTTTTCAAAATGCCCCAATGTTTCTTAAAGATCTTTTTAAATTATGGTAGCCCATTGGTTATAAGTAGTAATAAACCTAGGCATGTCATTATCCTGACTTTGCTCAAATACTAACTTTATATTATTATTTTTATTATTAATTATCCTACTACAAGATGTTTACAAACACCTTTAATTGCAATGACTATTATCTTTTGTGTGTACATATGTATTGCAAAGCTCATCCCAGCTATCTCTGGAAGAACTAAAAGGATCTCCAGACAGAAAGCTGGAAGGACATAATGAGCACCATTTATTCTTTGGTAACATTTTGAACTGTTTAATGTCAAGATCCAGAGTGTCCATACTTTGCTGTTAATTCACATGCGTTATTTTATTGATACAAATAAACAAATAATGATTGATAAAATATCAAGCTGTAAACCGATTCTTTAAAAGATGTATAGTTACTAGAGAACATAGAGAGAGCCATCTGTCAAGCTACTGCCACTTAGAGATGAATGCAGCATGCAGTACCACTTTAATAAATAATTAATGGATATTTTTGGCATCAGTAATTCTTAAAGTGCCAAAGGGGAGACAGATTATTGTAATGCCTTTGAAATTATTATCAATTACTGCACATTCATTATGATTGACAAGCTCTGGAGGGAAACTAAGATGCTTATTCCTTTACTGTTAAAAGATCAACCCTTAGGTGTTTGTATTCTGTTTTTTTCTATGCTTTTGCAATGCATTGCAGCCATCTATAGCAGCAAAGGAGTTAATCCCTTCGAGCAATTAACTGCAATGTTTACAGTAGGCACAGCCAGAAATGGAAATACTTATGATTATAAAAATGAAAAGCATTGCTGAGGAGATAGGAAAAAAGAGAGGCATTTCATCTGGATGAATTCTATTAGCTACAATTTATGCAGTAAACATTACGATCTTATGAACTGGAACCACCTGATTGTAGTACCAAAACTCAGAAAAGAATAGAGAAACAACATATCTATTTTTATCATAACCTTTTTGTTCTGATACACAGTTTGACAATAGCAGCAGTGATTAATGGCCATCTTCTGAAGGAAAAACAGTTTTATCTCAACAAAAGGGAGCAGTATCAGATATAAAAGACTATGTAAGATATGAAACACTTTGAGGGCTCCATATAAAATGTTAAATTAAGTGTAGTTAAAACATTTTGCTGATTGATGTCACTGCGCTCACATGATTCCAAATCTGGGATCGGATCCTGGGGAACTGCCTACCATGCTAGGTACATCCACCAGTGGGATTTTGCGCTTCTAAAAAGCAGGAGGGTGCGGAAGGATAAAAAATTAGGATGTTCCATGCCATCCTAATGGCTTTAAAGCCCAGTGCTTTTATTACAGAATAGAATATACTAACATAATAACTGCGTCTAGGGGTTAAAAAAGGTAATGATCTTTATTAGTGGATTAAAAATACACAAATATTAGTGGTGTTTCAGACCTATGTGGTCATTAATCATGCCTTACACAACATAGATAAATGCATGCTTACAAAATTACTTTACACACATGGTGGCCAAATTATCAAGCTACGGAAAAAGCAGTTATGAAGCAGCGGTCTTAAGACCGTTGCTCCATAAATGGTCCGCCTGCTCTGAGGCTGCAGACGTCAATCTGCCCGATCCTATAGGATCGGGCTGATTGACACCCCCTGCTAGCAGCAGATTGGCCACAAATCTGCAGGGTGCGGCATAAATGCGGACAGAGTATGCTGTCGACATTCATCGATGTCTGCCGGACATGATCCACTGAGCGGATCATGTTGGACAGACCTATGATAAATCATGGGGTCTACCGAAACTTAAAGGGCAATAATAGTTAAAAAAAATGACATGCCCTATTTGTTAGAGTATGTGATTTTAAGACCATCAACACTAATGGTCCAAAGATGGAATCGCAAATGAGAAAAAAAGCGGCACTAGTCGCACAATTGCTGCAGATTTGATCAGATTTGGTTTCTGCTCAGTACTAGCAGTGCTTTTGGGGTCCAGAGCAGTCCTTCTACTGTTTAACCCCTTTGCAGCGGTTAAACACACAATAGTGTAGGGTCCGTTGTCTTAAAATGACACGCTCTAATGATTTATGAGCCCTTTAAACTGGTAAGATATTGTATTTCTAATGAATGTTAAGACAATGTTGAATTTTAGCCAAGAACAAATTTTGATTTCTGACTGAACATTTTAGAATAGGACTTAAGGGATGGATACAACGTCCATATTACACATTTATTAAGGCAGCTGGTGTTAATTATTTAGAAGGCTAGCTATGCATATCTAATGCAGCAGAGCTAACAGGCTATTTTCAAAGGGCCCAGAGCCTTTCTAATGCTAGAGCAGGGACTGAAAACTAGTTTGAAGCCTTAACAAAACAGAAAAAATACTTATTAGCCAGCTGAACAATTTGTGAGGATCTAGGGGAAGATCTTATGAAGGGATGTGTGAAGAAGATTAAAAAATAAGAAGAGTAAAATGTAGGAGACAAAGTTAGAGTTCTAGGAATTATGGCTTCTGGCTCAGGATTTGTAAAACACTTTAAAGCTGCCTCAAAAGTAAGTGTAATGATTAGCTTTTTATATTGATATCCCAGCTCCTATAGGATGGATGGTGGACATTTTAATAAAATAAAATAAATAAAATACTCTATTCAGTTACATCATTTTTTTTCAAGACCTTCTAAGGGTTAAACATGTAGTCAATGCTTCTCTCCTGGAACACGCCCATTTAGGAGATACAACTAGTAATTGGAGCATACGCATGTATTTCTGCTTCTCATTTGTTCAACAGCTGTATGCTCTACAGTGGCAAAGGAGCACAATGCTAACTATGGCCTAGATTTGGAGTTTGGCGTTAGCCGTGAAAACCAGCGTTAGAGGCTCCTAACGCTGGTTTTAGGCTAACTCCGGTATTTGGAGTCACTCAAAATAGGGTCTAACGCTCACTTTTCAGCCACGACTTTTCCATACCGCAGATCCCCTTACGTCAATTGAGTATCCTATCTTTTCAATGGGATCTTTCTAACTCCGGTATTTAGAGTCGTGTCTGAAGTGAGCGTTAGACATCTAACAACAAAACTCCAGCCGCAGGAAAAAAGTCAGTAGTTAAGAGCTTTCTGGGCTAACGCCGGTTCATAAAGCTCTTAACTACTGTACTCTAAAGTACACTAACACCCATAAACTACCTATGTACCCCTAAACTGAGGCCCCCCCACATCGCCGCCACTCGATTAAATATTTTTAACCCCTAATCTGCCGACCGCCACCTACGTTATACTTATGTACCCCTAATCTGCTGCCCCTAACACCGCCGACCCCTGTATTATATTTATTAACCCCTAATCTGCCCCCCACAACGTCGCCGCCAGCTACCTACAATAATTAACCCCTAATCTGCCGACCGCAAAGCGCCGCCACCTACATTATAGCTATGTACCCCTAATCTGCTGCCCCTAACACCGCCGACCCCTATATTATATTTATTAACCCCTAATCTGCCCCCCACAACGTCGCCTCCACCTGCCTACACTTATTAACCCCTAATCCGCCTCACTAACCCTATAATAAATAGTATTAACCCCTAATCTGCCCTCCCTAACATCGCCAACACCTAACTTCAATTATTAACCCCTAATCTGCCGACCGGAGCTCACCGCTATTCTAATAAATGTATTAACCCCTAAAGCTAAGTCTAACCCTAACCCTAACACCCCCCTAAGTTAAATATAATTTTAATCTAACGAAATTAATTAACTCTTATTAAATAAATTATTCCTATTTAAAGCTAAATACTTACCTGTAAAATAAACCCTAATATAGCTACAATATAACGAATAATTACATTGTAGCTATTTTAGGATTAATATTTATTTTACAGGCAACTTTGTAATTATTTTAACCAGGTACAATAGCTATTTAATAATTAAGAACTATTTAATAGCTAAAATATTTAAAATAATTACAAATTTACCTGTAAAATAAACACTACACTATCAATAAATTCATTAAATAAAATACCTATAATTATCTACAATTAAACCTACCACTACACTATCAATAAATAAATTAAATACAATACCTACAAATAACTACAATGAAATAAACTATCTAAAGTACAAAAAATAAAAAAGAACTAAGTTACAAAAAATAAAAAAATATTTACAAACATAAGAAAAATATTACAACAATTTTAAACTAATTACACCTACTCTAAGCCCCCTAATAAAATAACAAAGACCCCCAAAATAACAAAATGCCCTACCCTATTCTAAATTACTACATTTCAAAGCTCTTCTACCTTACCAGCCCTGAAAAGGGCCCTTTGCGGGGCATGCCCCAATAAATTCAGCTCTTTTGCCTGTAAAAAAAAACATACAATACCCCCCCCCAACATTACAACCCACCACCCACATACCCCTAATCTAACCCAAACCCCCCTTAAATAAACCTAACACTAAGCCCCTGAAGATCTTCCTACCTTGTCTTCACCCTACCAGGTTCACCGATCCGTCCTGAAGATCTCCTCCGATGTCCTGATCCAAGCCCAAGCGGGGGGCTGAAGAGGTCCATGATCCGGCTGAAGTCTTCATCCAAGCGGGAGCTGAAGAGGTCCATGATCCGGATGAAGTCTTCATCCAAGCGGGAGCTGAAGAGGTCCATGATCCGGATGAAGTCTTCTATCAACGGCATCTTCAATCTTCTTTCTTCCGGATCCATCTTGCAGACCTCCGACGCGGAACATCCTCTTCTCCCGACGCCTACTAGCCGAATGACGGTTCCTTTAAGGGAAGTCATCCAAGATGGCGTCCCTCGAATTCCGATTGGCTGATAGGATTCTATCAGCCAATCGGAATTAAGGTAGGAATATTCTGATTGGCTGATGGAATCAGCCAATCAGAATCAAGTTCAATCCGATTGGCTGATCCAATCAGCCAATCAGATTGAGCTCGCATTCTATTGGCTGATCGGAACAGCCAATAGAATGCAAGCTCAATCTGATTGGCTGATCGAATCATCGGAGGAGATCTTCAGGACGGATCGGTGAACCTGGTAGGGTGAAGAAAAGGTAGGAAGATCTTCAGGGGCTTAGTGTTAGGTTTATTTAAGGGGGGTTTGGGTTAGATTAGGGGTATGTGGGTGGTGGGTTGTAATATTTTTCTTATGTTTGTAAATATTTTTTTATTTTTTGTAACTTAGTTCTTTTTTATTTTTTGTACTTTAGATAGTTTATTTCATTGTAGTTATTTGTAGGTATTGTATTTAATTTATTTATTAATAGTGTAGTGGTAGGTTTAATTGTAGATAATTATAGGTATTTTATTTAATTAATTTATTGATAGTGTAGTGTTAGGTTTAATTGTAGATAATTGTAGGTATTTTATTTAATCAATTTATTGATAGTGTAGTGTTAGGTTTAATTGTAACTTAGGTTAGGATTTATTTTACAGGTAATTTTGTTATTATTTTAACTAGGTAACTATTAAATAGTTCTTAACTATTTAATAGCTATTGTACCTGGTTAAAATAATTACAAAGTTGCCTGTAAAATAAATATTAATCCTAAAATAGCTACAATGTAATTATAATTTATATTGTAGCTATATTAGGATTTATTTTACAGGTAAGTATTTAGCTTTAAATAGGAATAATTTATT